>NW_020174268.1:1924839-1985536 GCF_003031525.2 Neophocaena asiaeorientalis asiaeorientalis | reverse complement strand
TCTCTCTCTCTCTCTCTCTCTCTCTCTCTCTCTCTCTCTCTCTCTCTCTCTCTCACTCTCTCTCTCTCATTGACCAGTAATATTATGAGGATGTATTAGGCCTTTTTTCAACACATTTTTTTTCTTTATTCTGCTTGCATATATTCTTTAGTTCTGCTGGGACTTAAAAGAAGAAATTAGCTTTCTATCTATTGATATCTGATAAGAAATTTGGTTATGGTATCTGATTGGAATGAGGTATGTAGACTTTATGATGATTAAATTATGTGTTGTTCTTTGACAGCTTAAATTTTAAAATTTTGCTCCAAGCATTGAGTTTGCCTACAGTTTCAGTAGTTGGCAATTCCTTACTTGTAATAGAACCTTGAGTTTTGTAAATGTATGAAGGAGGAGATAGATGATTTATAGCTGTTTCACAAGCTATGAATATAATTCAATTGTCAAAGGAGGAAAGGTGGTAGATGTTCAGGTGGTAGATATTCAGGAACTTGTTCTTTTATGTGATTTTCCGTATTTCTGATTTGTTTGAAGATTATCATCTTAGGAAATTATAAAATAAAAGGTTATATATATGTAGCCTAGAACTGGGCCAAAGAGCCATGACTTTGCTTAATACCAATGCTGCCTAATGCAAAACACCACAGAATTTTGAAGTGGGGAGGATCTTAAGCCATCAGGTGGTCCAGAGCTCTCTGGAGGGCTGTGATTTGGGATCCTGGTTTTAATACTCCTCACCTCTCATTACCCATAGGTAAACAAAGACCCAGAGGGGAAGTGACCTGGTAAAAGTCACGTGATTAGTATCTCAGAATTCATCTTCTTGTGAATTTTATTCAAAGAACCAAGCACTTGAGCTAGTCTTTATTCTAAGGGCATGATTTGAAATATTACAAAGAGAAAGTCTCAGATGATAGCACTGGGAAGAACTATCCTACATGAAGTCCCTCTCGATGGGTTCTGGGCTTTGGATGTGCTCGGGCCATTTTATTTCCATTTTGGATTCCTGCAGACCCTGTAATTAGGAGGAAGCCACCAGGTTCTTGTGGCTGAGTGGAATTGAGGGAAATGAGAGGAGGGAAGCATCTCAGCACATGTCTGAACTTGCCCCTTACTTTGGACCGCTCCTGCACACAGAGTATGAAGCTCTTGAGCTGGTAAGCAAGGACCTTGGGCTAGAATGTTTTGCTTTCACATTCTCAAACTTTGTGTTTACTTCCTTTCCTCTAAGATAACACTTGCTTACTCCCCATGTGGTTCCCAATCATATATTGAGAAATATGGGTGAAGTCTACCTTTTAATAATTTATCATGTTGCTTGTTCTTGAATTTGATGGATGAAACAAATGACCCAGAGTTTGTGATTAATGGAACCCCATCTCCACTCCAACCCCAACTCATTAACCAATGACTTTGACTTGTGCCTGTCATATCAGTAAATATGCCAGAGGCCTTAATTAAATCTGGGGCTGAGCTGGTGATCTTAGTTGAAGTACTCTGATTCATTCTAAACAATCATTTGATAGAATAGCCTCAGTTTTTCTATATGCAAAATGAATTTAATGTTGGTGACACCGGTGTTAAAGTAACTTTAAGAAAATTGCTGAAGGCTGTGACATATTGACCTAGTGTATTATCATTTTATAATGGAGAGTTTTACCTACCAAAGAGAAGACCTATCAGTTGCTCATGTCATCGCTGGTAATTTGTTATTAATGATTTCTAAAAATTCCAGCACTGCAGGAAGCTTCAAGCATCATTACTGCATAACATTTTGCTTTCATGTTAATGGACAGCTATTTTTCACTGTCACTTTCACGAGTAGCAAGAGAACAGAGATGAAAAATTTTAGCAAATATGGACAGTTGAAGACGTATTCCAGGTTTTGTCACTTGTTAATAATTGAATGATCAAATTCAGCTTTACCAGAACCAAGAATTTCCTGGACACAGACAGTAACCCATATACGTCCTTACCAGTGCCCTTGTTACATCACACCCACTCAGAAGCAAAGTCAGGAAACACTGAATTTTGTTAGCAAAGTCAGGAAACACTGAATTTTGTTAGCACTTCCATGCTTAAAGAGTTAAAAAATCCACATCATTCCCCCTCCACATGTCCTCAAATCCATTCTCTATGTCTGTCTCTATGCTTTTTTATAACTGAGAAGGAAAAAGTCATGGTATAATTTCATCCAGTGGAAAAGCTTCTATTCGATTCAACTTCTTCATGGATTAGAAGGAGGAAGCACTTTTGATGTCACCAAAAAGATCTTCTCCTTCTAGAAGGCCTTTTAAAAATATTATGTCTCACAGACATCTCATAGAGGTAAGGGGTCTCTGCTTACCACAATCTGGAATAGTCTAAGTCAAGCCCAGTTAGCACACTGTAGGAGCAAAACCATGCTAACTCCTGATATTACCAGTGGAAGCAGTTCCTTTCTGTCTAAATCACAAGTCCCTACTCTGCATATCCAGCTTGTAATCTGTCTCTCTTCAAAATTTTTGTGCCCTGGGGATGGCTGTATCTGAAGGTGCTAACTGTCAGCAGGGACAAGGACATCAGGGCTCTTGTACTCTTTCCTCTTCCATGCCTGTCCTTTGACTAGTTGGTGTTGTGAGAACAAGTTTACAAATTGAAGGGCACATTTTCAAAGGGATGAAGAATGCCAAGACAATAGCTGTTTGCCAATGTGGTGTAATTGGCAGACGTGAAAGGTGGAGAAAGGAGATATTTAGCATGTTTACACTCATTATTAATAGTTTACAGCTAAGCAATTGCATATTTTGTTTTTATGTCTTCTGACTTCATGCAGTTTTCCTTTATGCAGTCCAAGCATGTGCAACAAATACTTTCTCATCCAGTTATAGATGGCAGTGTAGCTTTTCCCCATCAGCAGGGTCCTTGGTTGTGGTAACAGTCAACAGAAACAAGGACATCAGAGGTCTTGTTCTTCTCTCCTCTTATTTTCCATGGCTGCTCTTTGTTGTTTGGCTTAGGTAATTTGATGCCGAGTAATGGCTCTGATGCATCATATTTTCCATCCATTAACTAATGCTAATCCGAAGAAGAATGGGGCATAGACAGGGAAAGGTCTCTTTCCTTCCCTTACAAAACAAGTTAGTGTTTATTCTTGGAATCTGTTCTAGACAAATTAAAGCACAAAGAGACTGCACTATCCATTAAACACGATGACAAACTAGCTGTAAAACCTCACAATTTGTTCAGAGTCAGTAAATGAATATTGTGATATTTCTTATCTGTGTTATGGGCTAGTGAAGTATTTCCTAAAAGGCATTTCACAGAAGAGAAGCCCTTGGAGGTGCTTCAGAGAAGGGATTCTGGAGTTCAGTGAAATTGGGAAGTGTTTCATAGAGGAATTCCCTCTTTGAAATTCACAATGCATAATAGGATTTTACAGCTCTGACAACTCATTCTGTTAAAAAACAAAACTAAACTATTATACTTTGTATAACCCAGAACTTTTAAAATTCATTTGATCACAGAACACATTTTAACACTCATTTTTTGGAATATCTGGAAGCTGTAAGTGAAGCAACTGATCTATAAATTATAGTTTGAGAGTAGATCAGTACTTTTATTTAAAAGATAAAGTTTCCAACTCAAGGTCTGCAACTGATTTGTAATAAATCACAAATCACCATCGTATCCTGCTATACCCCATCAATAAATTTACTTTTAAGTGAAAATTTATTAAGTTTTTATGATGTGTCAGGTACTATAGTAAGTGCTTTATATGTCTTATTTAATTTATTCCTTTAAACTTGTGTTTATTTTCTTTTTTTTACACATCATTATTGGAGTATAATTGCTTTACAATGGTGTGTTAGTTTCTCCTTTATAACAAAGTGAATCAGCTATACATATATCCCCATACCTCCTCCCTCTTGTGTCTCCCTCTCACTCTCCCTATCCCACCTCTCTAGGTGGTCACAAAGCACTGAGCTGATCTCCCTGTGCTGCATAGCTACTTGCCACTAGCTATGTATTTTACATTTGGTAGTGTATATACGTCCATGCCACTCTCTCACTTCACCCCAACTTACCATTCCCCCTCCACATGTCCTCAAGTCCATTCTCTATGTCTGCGTCTTTATTCCTATCCTGCCCCTAGGTTCTTCATAGCTGTTTTTTTTTTTTAGATTCCATATATTTGTGTTAGCATGCAGTATTTGTTTTTCTCTTTCTGACTTACTTCACTCTGTATGACAGACTCTAGGTCCATCCACCTCACTACAAATAACTCAATTTCATTTCTTTTGATGGATGAGTAATATTCCATTGTATATATGGGCCACATCTTCTTTATCTATACATCTGTCGGACACTTAGAGTGCTTCCATGTCCTGGCTATTGTAAACAGAGTTGCAATGAACATCTAGGTATTTTTTGATTTCCTCTTTGATTTCTTCAGTGATCTCTTGGTTGTTTAGTAGTATATCGTTTAGCTTCCATGTGTTTGTATATTTTACAGATTTTTTTCCTGTAATTGGTATCTAGTCTTATAGCATTGTGGTTAAGAAAGATATGTGACACAATTTCAATTTTCTTAAATTTATCAATGCTTGATTTGTGACCCAAGATATGATCTTTCCTAGAGAAAGTTCCATCAGCACTTGAGAAGAAAGTTTAATCTGCTCTTTTTGGATGTAATGTTCTATAAAGAAAAATTAGTCCATTTTATTTAATGTGTCATTTAAAGCTTGTGTTTCCTTATTCATTTTCATTTTGGATGATCTGTCCATTGCTGAAAGTGGGCTCTTAAAGTTCCCTACTATTATTGTATTACTGTAGATTTCCCTTTTATGGCTGTTAGCATTTGCCTTATGTATTGAGGTGCTCCTATGTTGGGTACATAAAATTTTACCATCTTCTTCTTGGATTGATCCTTGATCATTATGTAGCGTCCTTCTTTGTTCCTTGTAATAGTCTTTATTTTAGTTTATTTTGTCTGATATGAGAATTGTTACTCCAGCTTTCTTTTGATTTCCATTTGCATGGAATATCTTTTTCCATCCCCTCACTTTCAGTCCGTATGTGTCCCTAGGTCTGAAGTGGGTCTCTTGTAGACAGCATATGTACGGATCTCGTTTTTGTATCCATTCAGCCAGTCTATGTCTTTTGGTTGGAGCACTTAATCCATTTACATTTAAGGTAGTTATTGATATGTATGTTCCTATTACCATTTTCTTAATTGTTTTGGGCTTGTTTTTGTAGGTCTTTTCCTTCTCTTGTGTTTCCTGCCTAGAGGAGTTCCTTTAGCATTTGTCGTAGAGCTAGTTTGGTGGTGCTGAATTCTCTTAGCTTTTGCTTATCTGTAAAGGTTTTAATTTCTCCGTTGAATCTGAAAGACATCCTTGCTGTGTAGAGTAATGTTGGTTGTAGGTTTTTTCCCTTTCATCACTTTAAATATGTCCTGCCACTTCCTTCTAGCTTTCAGAGTTTCTGCTGAAAGATCAGCTATTAACCTTATGGGGATTCCCTTGTATCTTAATTGTTGCTTTTCCCTTGTTGCTTTTAATATATTTTCTTTGTATTTAATTTTTGATAGTTTGATTAATACATGCCTTGGCGTGTTTCTCCTTGCATTTATCCTGTATGGGACTCTCTGCGCTTCCTGGACTTTATTGACTATTTCCTTACCCATATTAGGGAAGTTTTCAACTGTAATCTCTTCGAATATTTTCTCAGTCCCTTTTTTTCTCCTCTTCTTCCTCTGGGACACTTAGAACTTGAATGTTGGTGCATTTTATGTTGTCCCAGAGGTCTCTGAGATTGTCCTTAATTCTTTTCGTTTTTTTGTTTGTTTTTTCTTCTGCTGTGCTGTAGCTATTTCCACTATTTTATCTTCCAGGTCACTTATCCATTCTTCTACCTCAGTTATTCTGCTATTGATTCCTTCTAGAGAATTTTTAATTTCATTTATTGTGTTGTTCATGGTTGTTTGTTTGCTCTTTAGTTCTTCTAGGTCCTTGTTAAACGTTTCTTGTATTTTCTCCATTCTATTTCCAAGATTTTAGATCAATTTTACTATCATTACTCAGAATTCTTTTTCAGGTAGACTGCTTATTTCCTCTTCCTTTGGTCTGGTGGGTTTTTACCTTGCTCCTTCATCTGCTGTGTATTTCTCTGTCTTCTCATTTTGCTTAACTTACTGTGTTTGGGGTCTCCGTTTTGCAGGCTGCAGGTTCATAGTTCCCATTGTTTTTGGTGTCTCTCCCCAGTGGGTAATGTTGGTTCAGTTGGTTGTGTAGGCTTCCTGGTGAAGGGGACTGGTGCCTGTGTTCTGGTTGATGAGGCTGGATCTTGTCTTTCTGGTGGGCAGGACCACGTCCACTGGTGTGTTTTGGGGTGTCTGTGAACTTATTATGATTTTAGGCAGCCTCTCTGATAATGGGTGGGTTTGTGTTCCTGTCTTGCTAATTGTTTGGCATAGGGTGTCCAGCACTGTAGCTTGCTCGTCATTGAGTGGAGCTGGGTCTTAGGGTTGAGATGGAGATCTCTGGGAGAGCTTTCATCATTTGGTATTACATGGGGCTGGGAATTCTCTGGTAGACCAATGTCCTGAACTCAGCTCTCCCACCTCAGAGGCTCAGGCCTGACACCCGGCCAGAGCACTAAGACCCTGTTAGCCACACAGCTCAGAAGAAAAGGGAGAAAAGGAAAGGAAGAAAAAATAAGTAAAATAAAGTTATTAAAATAGAAAAAGTTATTAAAAATAAAACAATAAAAGGTAATTAGAAAAAGAGATAAAAAGAAAGAAGAGAACAACCAAGCCCAAAAGCAAATCCTCCAATGATAACAAGTGCTAAAAACTATAATAAAAAAAAAAGGACAACCAGAACCCTAGGACAAATGGCAAAAGCAAAGCTATACAGACAAAATCACACAAAGAAGCATACACATACACGCTCACAAAAAGAAAAAAGAAAAAATATATATATAAATAAAAAAAGGAAGAGAGCAACTAAATCAATAAACAAATCTACCAATGATAATAAGCTCTAAATACTAAACTAAGATAAACATAAAACCAGAAACATATTATTTGCAGAAAGCAACCCCCAAGTCTACAGTTGTTCCCAAAATCCACCGCCTCAATTTTGGGATGATTCATTGTCTATTCAGGTATCCCACAGATACAGGGTACTTCAAGTTGATTGTGGAGATTTAATCTGCTGCTCCTGAGGCTGCTGGGAGAGATTTCCCTTTCTCTTCTTTGTTCTCACAGCTCCCAGGGCTCAGCTTTGGATTTGGCCTCACCTCTGTGTGTAAGTCGCCTGAGGGCATCTGTTGCCCTTCCAGACAGGACGGGGTTAAAGGAGTAGCTGATTAGGGTGTTCCGGCTCACTCAGACCAGGGACATAGAGGGGTACGGAATGTGAGGCGAGCCTGCAGAGGCAGAGGCCAGTGTAACGTTGCACCAGCCTGAGGCCCACCATGTATTCTCCCAAGGAAGTTGTCCCTGGATCATGCGACCCTGGCAGTGGTGGGCTGCACAGGCTCCTGGGAGGGGAGGTGTGGATAGTGCTTACACACAGGCTTCTTGGTGGCTGTAGCAGCAGCCTTAGCATTTCATGCAGGTCTCTGGTGTCTGCGTTGATAGGTGTGGCTCATGCCCTTCTCTGGAGCTCGTTTAGGTGGTGTTCTGAGTCCCTATCCCTCATGCACTCTGAAACAATGATCTCTTGCCTCTTAGGAAGGTCCAGAGATTTTCCCAGACTCCCTCCCGGCTAGCTGGAGCGCACTAGCCCCCTTCCGGCTATGTTCACGCAGCCAACCCCAGTCCTCTCCCTGGGATCTGAACTCCAAAGCCTGAGCCTCAGCTCCCAGCCCCCACCCACTCCAGTGGGTGATCAGACAAACCTTTCGGGCTGGTGAGTGCTGGTTGGCACCAATCCTCTGTGTGGGAATCTCTCCACTTTGCCCTCTGCACCCCTGTTGCTGTGCTCTCCTCCATGGCTCCAAAGCTTCCCCCCAGCCCACCCCTCATCCCCGTTGGTGAAAGGGCTTCCTAATGTTTGGAAACATTTCCTCTTTCACAGCTCCCTCCCAGAGGTGCAGGTCCTGTCCTTATTCTTTTGTCTCTGTTTTTCCTTTTGCCCAACACAGATACTTGAGGAGTTTCTTGCCTTTTGGGAAGTCTGAGGTCTTCTGCCAGCATTCAGTAGGTGTTCTGTAGGAGTGGTTCCACATGTAGATGTATTTCTGATGTATTTGTGGGGAGGAAGGTGATCTCCACCTCTTACTTCTCCACCATGAAGGCGCCCCCCCCTTGTGATTATTTTCAAATAAACCCAAGTAGTGCAAAAATACATTTTTATCCAAAAAGTCAAAAAAATACATAGAAAATTCTTTAATTTTTGTATGTAAATATCTAAATATTTTTCTGTGCATTTACATTAAAAATGGGTCCTTAGAAAACATGTATATTTCTTATTATTTAAATAAAATGGAATTCTATTATGCATACCGTTGAGCAACTAGCTCTTTTCATTTCAAAGTATTTGTTAGAGATATTTTTATGTCAGTATATGTGCATCTACCATATTAATTTTAATGGCTTCATGACATTTATAGTGTATATGTACCCCCAATTTTTTAGTGGTAGATATTCAGCTTATTTTAGAATTTTTCACCAATGTAAACAATTATTTTTATTTCTGTTTCTGGTAGTATGGCAGATAGATAACTTTGAATCGAAACATCCAGAATGCTGGAGCAAACATAGAGTGTATCAACTGGTGCACAAAGAAAGAATCCTCAGAGGTCAAAAGCAAAGAGAATGCAGAGACCTGGTGGAACAAGAGACTGACAAAGTTGTCTTTCCTTTTGAGGTTTTCTATTGAACCCAGAAAAACTTGAGCTACTGCTTGCTGAGGTGCAGGAGCCAGGAAGTAAAAAGTCACATCCATACAAGAAGCTGAAGCCAATAGAAAACACCCAGCATAAAGCTGGCATCCAAAGGACTATACCTTCAATGTAACAGTAAACAAGAAGCAAAACCACTATCCAGACAGGAAAATAAATAAATGTACTTGTCTCAGTCTGGGTGCTGGGTAGAGGATGATAGCAATCTCTCCTGAAAATACAAAACCATAAGCCTGACTTCATGTGGGTTTTCAATCTATTTCATGTGATGTCTTTGTGTTTCACAAAACATCAAGTAAAGAATATAAAGTGGACCCAAGTTAGTGGTGCCTTTAAGCATATTATGTAAGTAAAAGAAATCTGATTCTTTTTAGAGGGATTTCAACTCAGTCCTCAAAGAATTCCCACTGATAATGTGATAAGAAAAATGATCAGCCTACAGCCAAAATTCACAAAACACATAAAGAACCAAGACATCATGAATGAAAACCATCAAAAATAATAAGCAGGAGAATTGGACTTGCAAAGACTTCATATATTGAAATTATCAGACACTAAAGATAAACTATATTTAATGTTTAGAGACATAAAGGGAAAGCTTGAGGATATAAATAAGAATAAGGAATTGAAAAAGAAGAAGCAAATATATTTGTAAAAGAACCACTAGAGAATTTATAGAATTCTAGAAGTAATAAATAGACAAACTCAAAGTAATAAGACAATACAAACAACAGATAAGACAGACACAGCTAAAGAGAGAATTAGTCAATTGGAAGATATAGCTAAAGAAGTTATATAGAATACATTCCAGAGAGATCAAGAGACAGAAAATATGAAAGAGATGTTAAAGACATAGAGGATAAAGTAGGATTATCTTACAGACATTAATTAAAGTTTTAGAGGACAATAATCATGATAATGGGGAAAAGGTAATATTTGAAAAGATGATGGTTGAGAATTTTCCCTAACTGTTGAAAGACTAATGCTGTTTTTCAAGAATATCAATGAGTCCACAAGTATGATAAACAAGAGAAATTTATATCTAAACATATCACAGTGAAACAAAATACACACAAAAGAGATTTTAAAGAAACAGTCAGCAAGAAGACACTACAAATAAAAAGCAATTATCATTGTGGCTAACTTCTCAAAAGCAACAATGGCATCAATTTCTTCATGCTGAGAGAATATAAATGTCAATTTAGAATCTGATACTAAGAAAATTTCTTTCAAGATTGAGGTGAAGTAAAGATATTTTCAATCCTTTTGCTTAGCCATCCTTACAATATGCTATTTGCCTTGTCACAGAATGGTTGCTTCACCTCTGTGGATTGCCTCTGCATTCTGGGCAGGAAAAAGGGAAACAGCAAGGGCAAAAAACCATGCCAGCTGAGTCTGTTCCTTTTTTCCTGGAAGTCCCATGTACACATCCACCTATATCTCATTGGCCAAAACTCCATCACATAACCTCACGTATCTGCAAGGTAGCCTGAGACACCTCACCTCCCCCAACAAAATTTAGTCTCTATTTTCAAAAAGGAGGAGTAGGGTGGATATTAAAGAAGCCACTAATTAATGATTTCTATCACAATCAAGAATGAAACATGGTTTTTGTCCTCAAAAATTTCATAGTCTGGTGAGAAAGATGGACCTATAAAACAGGTAAATGTGGAATTCCAGACACTGATTTCTATGGTTCTTTCCATAAATAAAAGGGAGAGGCTTTACTACTATTGTTTTGGGCCTTTGTTTATTCATCATTCCATCAGAAAACCAACCAACTGACTTTAATAAGCATCCTCTTGTGCTAGGAATTATACTAAGTCAAGGCTACAGAGAAATATCAAATGTAGTTCCCTCTATGTAAAGGATTATGAACTAATGGAAGATGTCTGGCAGAAAAAAAATACACTAGTGCAAGAAATTATTACAATATAAATAGGGGGAAAGGAATAAAAGAGGGCATTATAGGTTGAGTTGTACACACCAAAAATGAAATTTGTTGGTCTTAACCCCAAGCACCTCAAAATGTGACCTGATTTGGAGACAGGTTCCTTACAGAGGTAATCAAGTTAAAGTGAGGTCATTAGGGCA
Source organism: Neophocaena asiaeorientalis asiaeorientalis (assembly GCF_003031525.2). Lineage (NCBI taxonomy): Eukaryota > Metazoa > Chordata > Mammalia > Artiodactyla > Phocoenidae > Neophocaena > Neophocaena asiaeorientalis. Next base: position 1,974,553 of record NW_020174268.1, on the reverse strand, counting down.
GGCCCTAATCCAATATGACTGTTATCTTTCTGTGCAGAAGAAATTTGGACACAGACATGCACGGAGGGAGGCATTGTGAAGAGAAGGGGAAAACATAACCATTTAGAGACCAAGGAGTGAGATCTGGGACAAATCTATCCTTTATAGCCCTCAGAGGGAACCAACACTGCCAACACCTTGATTTCAGACTTCTAGCCTCCAGAACTGTGAGACAATCAACTTATGTTGTTTAAACCACCCCACCTGTGGTACTTTGTCATGGCAGCCCTAACAAACTGATACAGAGGGAGTAGTAAATTCTCTTTGAGTCGTGGGAAGAAAAGGTATTTTACAAAAGCCTTCATGGATTATCTGAAGGTTGAGTTGTAGGCTGAGTAGACATTCACCAAGCAGAGTTAGAGAAGGAAGAGTAATAGAAATTCCCACCTAAAAGGCTGTTATAAGTAGAGATTCAGATGTGTGGTGAAGCATGGCATGACTGAGAAAGCATTACAGCAGGAACATACGTTTTGAAGTAAGACACCATGAGGGAGAAGACTGGAGTAACAAGATGCTCAGATTAAGAAGGACCTTTGATTTCACGAAAAAGCACATCTCTTTGAAAAATAAATATGAAGTAGAGAAATCTTTGTAGCTAGTTTTGTATTGGATTGAGTCTGTTTCTGATTTCTTTGATGTCACTTAAATGAGCCTTCTTCATCAGATAAAACTGATGCTCAGATGAAATTGACCACTTCTAATCTCCAGTACATTCTGTACAGTACCCAGTACACTTGCAGGTACATTGTGTTGAACAAATACTTACTGATGGAAATAGGGAGCTGTATAATCAGTGTGCAATGAAGCAATATGGCTTCACACACTTCCATGAAATCAAGATCTTAGTCCTTCTAATACAAAAGTGATCTTTTGATTCCTTTGAGACTGTTTAAGAGCATTGGCTCAAAGATATGAATTCACTTAATGTAGAAGATTATACTGAGGATGTGTTGATATATAACTGCTACAATTATGTCTCTTCAATTAACTGTGATATTCTTGTACCTTTCTAATTTGAAATTTCTGTTCTGGTTACATGTTTCATTACTCAATGTAATTAAGTCATGTACATGCAGAAAATATTGGAGGAGCAGCAGATATAGCCCTTTCATGTTCAAAACCAGAGAATAGAAAACTCTAGTGTGTTTTAAAATAGAAACTTTTTCAATTAAACCCACTCCCTCCCACCCAAGAAAACCCATCTGAATCAAGTTTGATGACAGTACTTCCTGACTGTAATAAATGACTGTAAATAAGCAATCTAATTTTCAATGCTTGCAGCATGAAGTATAATTAACCTAGCAAAACTTTCATGATAAAATTTGTCACATCTTGAATCAAGGTTATCAAAATGGCCATTATTTATAGAGACAGCAGCCATTCATTGCTGACTTTTGTTATTCCTGCATTCTAAACCAATAGTCCATCTTTTATAGAGAAGTTAAATTTAAAAAGCAATTAAATAAAACAATATATTACAAATACTAGCTGCTAAAATACAGGAGGTGGAAGGTATTATACACGAGAGAAGCGTAAATAGCATAGCAACCGGATTCCATTAGAGAAATCTGTTATCCATTCATTGTGAGGCTTGGATACATTCTTCAATACCAGAGTACTTCTGTTTTTCCATCTGTAAAATAAAGAGATGCGAAATAGATGTCCCCTCATCCAAATGAAGCGCATTGAATTAAAGAAATAATGTTCCAGGTGTCCTTGCTTGATTGCACACTAAAAATGTCACAGCAAAATGAGCATTTTTGCTTGAAAAGGCTGGAGCAATTTACAACCAGTGTTCGAAGATGATCCTCAGAACTTAACAGAAAGAATTAACACCAGCTCTGTTTATGCAGAGATTTATTGTTTTTATTTAATGGATTTCTGGAAAAGGAGAGATGGCCAAGTAAATAAAAGTTCTTTAGAAGAATGTTGATGTTAACTGGCTATGAAAATTGCTCTCACTGAATCTGAGCACTCTGCTGCTTTGGGACTGAGTAGAAAGAATTGTTCATACTAATTCTCACATCAGGTTAGAATCAGTAACAGGTTTACAAATAGAAAGACAATGACAGCTACAGGGTTTTTAAATGCAAATATAAGGAGACAGTCACAGATTTGACTTTTATTTATTAATTGAAGTTCTCTTTGGTATAAAATAATTGTAGGCCACCCTGCATTATACACACCTTCCTTATTATCTCATATTTAAGAAATGAACTGGACAATCTGGATGACCAGTAGGGAGGAGGGACAGTCTTAGGACCCAAAGAGCAGAAATAATTCCCTAGGTCTGCAGAGACCCTTATCAGTCTTACAGGGTGTTCCTCCAAATGTTTACATTGCCCTTCCCTGTTATCAATCCATTTTTTCCGTAACATGGAAGGTGCTGCACTTCTTACATTTTTAAAAAATGTGTTCAAAAATCCACTAACACTCTTGGTCTGAAAGATTTCTAACAAGTTAGAAAAATTGTCTCCAATTTTTAAAACAGCACAGATAGATTTTTATTTATTTATGCTCTTCAGTTCACTAAATTCCACCTAAATCCCTGACTGTGAATCATATTTCACACTCACAGCTTACCCAACCTGATAATTTCAACAACTTTTACCAATAGAACATATGTGTATTTCACATTCCACCCATATAAATATAGGTGCAAATAAGACAAATCGCCTAAAAAAGCTGTTAGTAATATCCACTTAAGTAAGGGAATATGGAAAAATGATTGACAAGATGAATTCATATGAAGTAATCTTTTCCTTATTGATTAAATAGGAGGAGTGGGCTTTCTGTGGCAAAACCCATAATTGTTTAAGAGAGATTAAATCAGTCACTCTAGGGAAGCAGAACTTCATTATCATGTATTGAGTTTCTCCCCCATAGAAATGGATGGTGAATATTTGTTATCTAATTTAAGTCTGGAAGTGTTTGTAAATACCTGACCCAAGGAAAACAGATTGCCAAACAGCAGGCTGAAATAAAGCCAAATCTTTTGCTTGGTTCCAGTTCAGTGGGTCTCCTTGGATAAAAATGAAAATGGCTAGATCAGTGTTGTCTAATAGAAAAACAATGCAAGCCACATAGATAATGTTAAATTTCTAGTAGCTATGTTAAAAAAGTGAAAATAAAATGAGTAAAATTAATGTTAGTAATATATTTTACTTAACTCAATATATCTAAAATATCACTATTTCAATATGTAATCAATACTAAAATTATTAAAGAGGTATTTTCGCCTTTTTTGGAACAGTCTTCAAATTCATCTGTGCATCTTATACTTAGAACCATCTCAGTTTGAACTAGCCCATTTCAAACGCTCGAGAGTCATCTATGGCCAGTGGCCACCACATCAGACAGCACAGAGCTCTAGAACAAGACAAATAAGAGAAAGATGAAGTTCAATTCTCTGGATGGCTCATGAGGCAAATTGTAAATGCTTCTCTGGAATTAATTGTCTTCAGTTTTTAGACACCAAAGCTGGGAAGCCTGGATTCAAACAGTCTGAAATGGGTTGTCCAAGATTCCAGCCAGCCAGTCAGTCAGTGGTTGCACTTGCTTGAACACTGTTGAAACTTGGCAGGATTTCTTTTTGCCATCCAAACAAGTTTGCAATTTGCCACAGATGTGAACAGGATTTTTTTTTTATTGCTTCATCAGCCACATTAATCTTTAGTTAGGATGCCCATAGATAGAATCGATTATTCAAACAGGAATACTTTTAAAAGAAATTTTATTGAAATATAGTTGATTTACAACGTTGTGTTAATTTCTGCTGTACAGCAAAGTGACTCAGTTATACCTACATATATTCTTTTTCATATTCTTTTCCATTATGGTTTATCATAGGATATTGAATGTAGTTCCCTGTGCTATACAGTAGGACCTTGCTGTTTATCCATCCCATATATAATAGTTTGCATCTACTAATTCCAAACTCCCAGTCCTTCCCTCCCCTACCTTTCCTCCCCCTCGGCAATCACAAGTCTGTTCTCTATGTCTGTGAGACTGTTTCTGACAAACAGGGAAACTTTTGAGAGAGAAAGGAGGTACTCCTAATAATTACCCTGGGACAACAGGCATAATATGAGACTGTCCCTGCTGGCATATCAGGGTACATGGTTACCTCTAGTCAGCGTTCCCAAAAGAACCTGGGTTACTGCCTGTAGGCACATGTTTCTCCATGATATATGTAACTCAATGAAGAGGAACCAGTTTCCACAGGAGCCCTGCACACAAAGCCCTAAACTCCTCCTATAGAATTTAGGTCTCATCCCAAAGCCAGCATCATAGAGGGTCTTTTACACCAATGTCTAACAACATTACTCTGATGCAATTTGCATGCTTCCTGTTTTGCAATTTTCCACTCTGGGTCATGCTTAAATTGGGGGTTTAATGAGAAATGGCTGTTGTCAGCTAAATGGAGCTTCTTGTTGGCGAGGTCTCCCAAGAAAACTAGAGGACCAGTAAACAAAGCTGTGCATATAGGTGGCCAGGAGATGTCATTTTTTTTGGGGGGGGAGGGTCCTTCTCTTTTAAAATTTCTTTTTCTCCTATATAAAAAGAGAAGTAGAACAATCAGCAGTAACAGCTGAGGGAAATGTTCCACAGGAAGTAACAGATGGCTCAAAGCCACCTTCATTTCTGAGCGAGAGGGAGAGTGCCTGTAGGCCTGGAAAATTGAAGACTTGGAGACTAATTTTGTTTGACTCTTTAATCCATTTCAAACATAGGCTCCAAAATGGAAGATTAAAGGATTTCACTTTTGCTGCTGAGGGCATTCAGTTTAGAAAGGTGACAGATTCAGAAGCAGAATGACTTTAGGAGGAACAATAGGAGATTGAACAAGAGGAACTTACCTTTATTAACCCCAGAGTAATTGAATAAAATTCTCAAATAAGGATTTTGCTATTACTGTTTTTGTTGTTTACGTTAAGACTGGAGTGTTTTACCAAACTGTAAGACACTGGGTCACCATACGAGATTATATTTTATAGAGAAACTACAGGTCACATTATTCAGAGCAAAAAGTCATAAAGTAAGATTTGGAGGTTGGTTAATATGAACATTCCAGCAGATGTAATGAAAAACACAAAGGACTCAAGCCTATTCATTCATTCATCCAATATTCATTGAGCACCTACTATGCGGCAGGCAGTGTTCTGTTTCAGGTTCTGGGATCAGCTATGAACAAGGTGTACAGTGTAATGTGCATTACAACAGCAAGAAGTTGACAACAAAGAAATAAACAAATAGTAAGATAATTTCAGAGAAATATGAGCACATGAAGAAACCTTAAAGGTGGAAAGAACAAGTAGGATGGAATGGGGGTACTTTAAATAATGTAGTCAGGGAAGACTTCTCTGAGGAGGTGGTATTTAACCTAAAACACTGAGTGGTAAGAAGGAGCCTTCCAGGTGGCAGGAATAGTGTATGCAAATGTAGCTTGGCCCCATTATGTGCCAGGCATTATTCCAGGAATACAGTGTGAGCAAATTAGGCAAAATTCTTGCCCTCATAGAGCTTATACTTTAGTGGGGGTGGGAAAATAAATATGAGCTAAATAGAAATACTTAGCTGGGAGGTGCTAGGTAGAAAAATTATTCAGGGAAATCATGGCTCAGGGAAGGTTTCACTTGCCACCTTCTCAGGGAAGGTGATATTTGAACAAGGACATATAGGATGCAAGGGAATGAGCCATGCAAATTTATGGGAGAAGACAAGCTTTCTAGAAAGAGGAAACAGCCAGTGCAAAGGCCTCAGGCAGAAAAAATGTGTAGCTTATTTGAGTAAAAGCAAGGAGGCCAATGTGGCTACAGTTTATCCAAGAAAAGGACAAGAGTAATTTGTACTTAGTATTAGAAGATGATGGGTGCCTGGCCAATACCATAAGACTTCATGATTTCATCAATTATTAGTGTGTTGTTTAATCTTCAATTCTAGGGGAACTTCCAGATATCTTTGTTATTGATTTCTACTTTAATTCATTGTGGACAGAGAACATACTTTGTATGACTTAAACTATTTTACAAATAATGAGATTTGTTTTATGGCACTCAGTGTGGTCTTAGTGATTGTCCTGTGTACACTTGAAAAGAATATGTTTTCCGTTATTGGCTGGAAGTTCTACAGATGTCAATTATGTCACTTGGATGATAGTGTTGTTCAGTCTTATATGTTTTTAAAGATTTTCTATCTCGTTTATTTCTACCAGTTAGGGAGAGAAATGAGTCAAAGTCTCCAACTCATATAATTGTGAGTATGTTTATTTCTCTTTTGACTTCTATCAGCTATTTCTTCTTCCTGAAAAATTATTTTAAATATTTAGTTATTTTTTTATTGGGGTATAGTTTTATACAATGTTGTGTTAGTTTCTACTGTACTGCAAAGTGAAGCAGAGTTCCCTGTGCTATACAGAAGGTTCTCACTATTTATCTATTCTATATATTAGTGTATATATGTTAGTCCCAATCTCCCAATTCATCACACCCACCCTTTCCCCCTTGTGTCCATATATTTGTTCTCTACATCTGTGTCTCTATTTCTGCCTTGCAAACTGGTTCATCTGTACCATTTTTCTAGATTCCACAAATATGCGTTAATATATGATATTTGTTTTCCTCTTTCTGACTTACTTCGCTCTGTATGACAGTCTCTAGGTCCATCCACGTCTCTACAAATGACCCAATTTTGTTCCTTTTTATGGCTGAGTAATATTCCACTGTATATATGTACCACATCTTCTTTATCCATTCATCTGTTGATGGGCATTTAACTTGCTTCCATGACCTGACTATTGTAAATAGTGCTGCAATGAACTGGGCAGAGGACCTAAATAGACATTTCTCCAAAGAAGGCATACAGATGGCCAAGAAGCACATGAAAGCTGCTCAACATCACTAATTATTAGAGAAATGCATATCAAAACTGCATTTTGTGAGGGATGACCTCACACCAGTTAGAATGGGCATCATGAGAAAATCTACAAACAACAAATGCTGGAGAAGGTGTGGAGAAAAGGGAACCCTCCTGCACTATTGGTGGGAATGTAAATGGATACAGCCACTATGGAGAACAGTATGGAGGTTCCTTAAAAAACTAAAAATAGAATTACCATATGACCCAGCAATCCCACTACTGGGCATATACCCAGAGAAAACCGTATTTTAAATATTTATTAGTAGTTTTGCTGGTACTTAATGCTCTAAGACTTTGTTTGTATGAAAACATACAAGGAGAAATAGATTTCCCCTTCATTTTTGAAGACTATTTTCACTCAGTATAGAATTTAAGGTTGAGTTATTTTATTTCAGCTTTTTATAGATGTGACCCCATTGTCTTTTGACTTCTGTTATTTCTGTTAAGAAGCAATCAATTTGTAATTGTTACTTTGAAAGTGATGAGTCTTTTTCTCCAGCTACTTTTAATTTGCCTTTGTTTTTGTTTTCAGTTTACAGCAGTTTGACTACATTGTGACTGGGGTTGGGTTTTGGGGTTTTTGTTGTTGCTGTTGTATTTAGTCTTTTGGGGTTCTTAGAGCTTCTTGAATATGGATTGGTATGTTCCATCAGGTTTTGGAAATGATCAGTCATGATCTCTGCTAATATTGTTCCTGTCCTATTTCCCTCTTCTCTATTTCTGTAAATCCAATCACAAATATTAGGTCTTTTTCTTTTTTTTTTGTATTTCATATATTCTACAGTCTTTCTGTATTTTTCATCCTCTTCTCTCTCTATGGTTCAATCTGGATTTTTATTCACTTACTCATCTTCTAGTTCAATATTTCTCTCTTCTGCTCTAATTTTGTTAAACTTATTTATTGAGTTATTAATCTAAAATACTGTATTTTTCAATTCAAAAATTTCTATTTGATTTTTTATTTGGAAGATACCAGTATCCTATTCTTCAGCTAGTCATCAGTTTTCTCAGAAATATTGACTATAGTTAATTTTAAGTTTTTTCTGATAACTCTAATAACTGTGTTGCCTTTGGATCTATTTCTATTATTTTCTTTCTGTTTCTTGATTTTCAGTCATTTGGTCCTGTCTCCAGGCATGGTAGTAATTTTCAATTGAATAATGGGTATTACCTATGAAAAATTGTAGAGACTTTTGTGTTATTATCTATTTCCATAAAAGATTTATTTTTCTTTTGGAAGGCAGTTAGAGTAGGACCCTGTAACCTTGATTCAGTGGGGGACTGGGAGGACTCAGGTTGAATTTCCATTTTTGTGAGGGCTTGTCTATTTCCAGTTTGCCTTTAGTCTCAGCATGTAGTTAGTTATTTATGGGTCTCAACTCAAAGAATAGAATGTTGACCATTGCCTCTCATCCTTGGTTGGGATTCAAGCTCCAATTTGTGTCTTCCCAGTACCATGATATCAACAAAGTTTGCTAGAGTTTTTAACTTCTTATGTGTTTCATTGTGTTTGTCTCCTTGTCTTTTCACCTTGCACAGCTTATCGGTGGTAAAATGTCTCAAAGTGAAAAGCAAGAAAGTGTCAGCTTGTCTCACTATATTTCCTTTCTTTCCAGAATATTTGTCCCCTCACTCCTTTCCCCCTTGATTATTCTCTAATGCTTTCAAATTGCTACATTTCAGTATTTGTTCAGCGTTCATTGATGTTATCAGAGAGGGAGTTGATTTAATATACAAGGTACCCTATGATTCTTAAAAATGTAGATGACTTGAACTTTTGAATTTCTTTTACTTCTAAATATCATTTTGATGAAAAAATATTTAAATATCAAAGAAGTGTTATATTTCCTCTGCCAAATAAAATAACAACTTGAAGTGAGGAAACCGATTACTTGACAACCACATTTTTAATAGATGACTACACTGTAGTTATGCTGGAAACCAAGTGATAGGAGGAAAAAAATAAGCCATGAGATCATATTACCAGCAAGATGTTAGTTGAAACCAAGGAGAAAGGTACTGGAAAACGGGTTCTGCAATGTCAGTGTGGGTGTGTGTAAGAGGAAGAGAACCATTAATAGCTCACTTATTTTTAGAAAATAAGTGGGCTATTATTTCATTCTAAAAATACTATCATTTATCTAGTAGCACTATGATCTTTCAGTGTAACTTGGTACACTGATTGAGAGGCAGGTGATATTAATCATTTCCTGCTGAAATTTTGAAAATAAGGTAGCAGAATTGAGTAGCCCCTTTTCCTCAGCTATTGAAAATTCACCAGTGCATCAGTTACATGAGAGACAGCACAACATGGTAGCATTGGTGGGAAAGTGCTATTCTGTGCATAACCTTTAAAAAGTGGTTATGTGAAACGAGTGAATAATGAGCAACTAGACTCTTTACTTGGGTTATCGACCTACAGCAAAGCACTAACCTGCCCTCCCACAACAAAGACACTAAACCACTAGAGAGTGGTGCTGTAATTCACCAAGCAGATGATACCAGAGTGTACGGAAGAAACAAAGGAAGAGTGAAGGAGTGAGAAGGGGTCTCAGAGTCATCGTAACTAGGGTTCAGATACCCAGGTTCTGACACTTCTTAACCATGTGGTCTTAGTCATGTTGCCTGAGTCTCTGCTTCTCCATTTGTAAAAAGAGGATAATAATGCCTACCTTGCAATGCTGTTGCACAGGTTAGAAATTTCCTAGCAAAATGATAGACATAAATAGGGTCTCAATAAATAATCGGTATTCTTGTTATCGCTTTCTCAAACCTCCAGGATAATAATGTATAATGAGTTACTTATTGTCATGTAATCATTTACGTGGAAGACAATTTGCCTTAGAGATTCTTTCAGAATGAACTTTTAATTTTTATATTAGAGGAGTCATGTGAAATCAGCAAAGAGGGAGAAAATGTTTTCATTAAAAGAATTCATAATAATCGTCCCAAGAGCTATTAGTAATTTCTCATGGGGAAATGAAACTATCATTATAAGGTTGAGAAAAAAGGAAATCAAATTCAGTGTGGCCTTTGTAATTATGATTTGTATTCCAGTTATCATTTGAATGCAATGAGACTTCAACATAGGCTTAGCTCTTTGTCATCATGATTAGAAACACAAAATTAATTTGTGGCACAATGACCTGGACACGGATCAGCATGCTTTTTCTGGTATCACAACTTTAACGATTATTCATAGACAAGAACTTCTGCCGTATTTACCTACAACCACTGTCCTCAACATACCTCACTCTGTTTAAATCCACAACCCGTAATTAGAATATCGTTGTCTCCCACTCAATGTTTTTGCCCCTTCCCCTTTCATTTTGAAGGCCTGGCAAAACACCAACTTTCTCACCCTCACTCCACTTCTATTTATAGAAAACCTCTACTTTTCTCTGCTGGTTCCCCCCACTCCCTCTCCACCCATTCTCTCTTGAACCCACACAACCAGGCTACTATACTCACCACTCCTCTTAAATTGTTTTTATCAAAGACATCAAATCTAGTACATAGTCAATTCCACATGGTCACCTTACTCAGCAGCATTTAATACAAGTGATAATTTCCTAATTTTTGAAAACACCTTCTCTAGTTGGCTACAAAGACACATAATTGCTTAGTTTGTCTCAGACTTCAGAAGCTGCTACTCTGCAGTTTCCTCTGATGGGTGCTTTCCTTTTTTTTTTTTTTAAACAACATTATTGGAGTACAATTGTTTTACAAGAGTGTGTTAGTTTCTCCTTTATAACAAAGCGAATCAGCTATACATATACATATATCCCCATATCTCCTCCCCCTTGGGTCTCCCTCCCACCCTCCTTATCCCACCCCTGTAGGCGGTCACAAAGCACCGAGCTGATCTCCATGTGCTATGTGGCTACTTCCCACTAGCTATCTATTTTACATTTGGTAGTATACATAAGTCCATGCCACTCTCTCACTTTGTCCCAGCTTACCCTACCCCCTCCCCGTGTCCTCAAGTACAAACTCAACATCTGTGTCTTTATTCCTGTCCTACCCCCAGGTTTGTCATAACCTTTTTTTTTTTTTTAGATTCCATATATATCTATTAGCATACGGTATTTGTTTTTCTCTTTCTGACTTACTTCACTCTGTGACAGTCTCTTCTGACAGTCTCTAGGTCCACCCACCTCACTACAAATAATTCAATATCGTTACTTCTTATGCCTCAGTAAATTTACATTGTATATATGTGCCACATCTTTATCCCTTCATCTGTCGATGGACACTTAGGTTGCTTCCATGTCTTGGCTATTGTAAATAGAGTTGCAATGAACACTGTGGTACATGACTCTTTTTGAATTATGGTTTTCTCAGGGTATAGGCTCAGTGGTGGGATTGCTGGGTAGTATGGTAGTTCTATTTTTAGTGTTTTAACGAACCTCCATACTGTCCTCCATAGTGGCTGTATCAATTTACATTCCCACCAACAGTGCAAGAGGGTTCCCTTTTCTCCACAACCCCTCCAGCATTTATTGTTTCTAGATTTTTTGATGATGGCCATTCTGACTGGTGTGAATTGATACCTCATTGCAGTTTTGATTTGCATTTCTCTAATGATTAATGAAGTTGAGCATTCTTTCATGTGTTTGTTAAAAATCTGTATATCTTCTTTGCAGAAATGTCTATATAGCTCTTCTGCCCATTTTTGGATTGGGTTGCTTTGTTTTGTTTTTTGATACTGAGCTGCATGAGCTGCTTGTAAATTTTGGAGATTAAACTTTTGTCAGTTGCTTCATTTGCAAACATTTTCTCCCATTCTGAGGGTTGTCTTTTCATCTTGTTTATGGTCTCCCTTGCTGTGCAAAAGCTTTTAAGTTTCATTAGGTCACATTTGTTTACTTTTGTTTTTATTTCCAGTACTGTAGGAGGTGGGTTAAAAAGGATCTGGCTGTATTTGTGTCATAGAGTGTTCTGCCTATGTTTTCCTCTAAGAGTTTGATAGTGTCTTGCCTTACATTTAGGTCCTTAATCCATTTTGAGATTATTTTTGTGTATGATGTTAAGGAGTGTTCTAATTTCATTCTTTCACATGCAGCTGTCCAGTTTTCCCAGCACCACTTATTGAAGAGGCTGTCTTTTCTCCATTGTATATTGCTGCCTCCTTTATCAAAAATAAGTTGACCATATGTGCGTGGGTTTATCTCTGGGCTTTCTATCCTGTTCCATTGATCTATATTTCTGTTTTTGTGCCAGTACCATAGTGTCTCGATTACTGTAGCTTTGTAGTATAGTCTGAAGTCAGGGAGCCTGATTCCTGCAGCTCCGTTTTTCTTTCCCAAGATTGCTTTCGCTATTTGGGGTCTTTTGTGCTTCCATACAAATTGTGAAATTTTTTGTTCTAGCTCTGTGAAAAATGTCATTGGTAGCTTGATAGGGATTGCACTGAATCTATAGATTTCTTTGGGTAGTATAGTCATTTTCACAATGTTGATTCTTCCAATCCAAGAACATGCTATATCTCTCCATCAGTTTGTATCATCTTTAATTTCTTTCATGAGTGTCTTATAGTTTCTGCTTACAGGTGTTTTGTCTCCTTAGGTAGGTTAATTCCTAGGTATTTTATTATTTTTATTGCAGTGGTAAATAGGAGTGTTTCCTTAATTTCTCTTTCAGATTTTTCATCATCAGTGTATAGGAATGTAAGAGATTTCTGTGCATTAATTTTGTATCCTTCTACTCTACCAAATTCGCTGATTACTTCTAGTAGTTTTCTGGTAGCATCTTTAGAATTTTCTATGTTTAGTATCATGTCATCTGCAAACAGTGACAGCTTTACTTCTTTTCTGATTTGGATTCCTTTTATTTCTTTTTCTTCTCTGATTGCTGTGGCTAACACTTCCAAAACTATGTTAAATAACAGTGGTGAGATTGGGCAACCTTGTCTTATTCCTGGTCTTAGTGGAAATAATTTCAGTTTTTCACAATTGAGAAGGATGTTGGCTGTGGGTTTGTCATATATGGCCTCTACTATGTTGAGGTAAATTCCCTCTATTCCTACTTTCTGGTGGGTTTTTATCATAAATGGGTGTCAAATTTTGTCAAAAGCTTTTTCTGCATCTATTGAGATGATCATATGGTTTTTCTCCTTCAATTTGTTAATATGGTTTATCACATTGATTGATTTGTGTATATTGAAGAATCCTTGCATTCCTGGGATAAACCCCACGTGATCATGGTGTATGATCCTTTTAATGTGCTGTTGGATTCTGTTTGCTAGTATTTTGGAGAGGAATTTGCATCTATGTTCATCAGTGACATTGGCCTGTAGTTTTATTTATTTGTGACATCCTTGTTTGGTTTTGGTGTCAGGGTGATGGTGGTCTCATAGAATGAGTTTGGATGTGTTCCTCCCTCTGCTATATTTTGGAAGAGTTTGAGAATGATAGATGTTAGCTCTTCTCCAAATGTTTGATAGAATTCCCCTGTGAAGCCATCTGGTCCTGGGCTTTTGTCTGTTGGAAGATTTTTAATCACAGTCTCAATTTCAGTGCTTGTGGTTGGTCTGTTGCTATTTTCTATTTCTTCCTGGTTCAGTCTCGGAGGGTTGTGCTTTTCTAAGAGTTTGTCCATTTTATTGGTGTAGAGTTGCGTGTAATAATCTCTCGTGATCCTTTGTATTTCTGCAGTGTCAGTTGTTACTTCTACTTTCTCATTTCTAATTCTATTGATTTGAGTCTTCTCCCTCTTTTTCTTGATGAGTCTGGCTAATGGTTTATCAATTTCGTTTATCTTCTCAAAGAACCAGCTTTTAGTTTTATTGATCTTTGCTAAAGTTTCCTTCATTTCTTTTTTATTTATTTCTGATCTGATCTTTATGATTTCTTCCCTTCTGCTAAATTTGGGGTTTTCTTGTTCTTCTTTCGCTTATTGCTTTAGGTGTTTGGTTAGGTTGTTTATTCGAGATGTTTCCAGTTTCTTGAGGTAGGATTGTATTGCTATAAACTTCCCTCTTAGAACTGATTTTGCTGCTTCCCATAGGTTTGGGGTCATATGTTTTCATTGTCATTTGTTTCTAGGTGTTTTTTATTTCCTCTTTGAATACTTCAGTGATCTCTTGGTTATTTAGTAGTGTATTGTTTAGCTTCCATGTGTTTGTATTTTTTACAGATTTTTTTCCTGTAATTGATATCTAGTCTCATAGCATTGTGGTGGGAAAAGATACTCGATACAATTTCAATTTTCTTAAATTTACCAAGGCTTGATTTGTGATGCAAGATATGATCTATCCTGGAGAATGTTCCATGAGCACTTGAGAAGAAAGTGTATTCTGTTGTTTATGGATGGACTGTCCTATAAATATCAATTAAGTCCATCTTGTTTAATGTATCATTTAAAGCTTGTATTTCCTTATCTATTTTCATTTTGGATTATCTGTCCATTGGTGAAAGTGGGGTGTTAAAGTCCCCTACTATGATTGTGTTACTGTCAATTTCCCCTTTCGTGGCTGTTAGCATTTGCCTTATGTATTGAGGTGCTCCTATGTTTGGTGCATAAATATTTACTATTGTTATATCTTCTTCCTGGATTGATCCCTTGATCATTATGTAGTGTTCCTCTTTGTCCCTTGTAATGGTCTTTATTTTAAAGTCTATTTTATCTTATATGAGAATTGCAACTCTAGCTTTCTTTTGATTTCCATTTGCATGCAATATCTTTTTCCGTTACCTCACTTTCAGTCTCTATGTTTCACCAGGTCTGAAGTGGGTCTCTTGTAGGCAGCATATATTCAGACCTTGTATTTTTATCCATTCAGCCAGTCAGTCCATGTCTTCTGGTTGGAGCATTTAATCCATTTACATTTAAGGTAATTATCGATATGTATGTTCTTATTACCATTTTCTTAATTGTTTTGGGTTTGTTATTGTAGGTCTTTTCCTTCTCTTGTGTTTCCTGCCTAGAGAAGTTCCTTTAGCATTTGTTGTAAAGCTCATTTAGTGGTGCTGAATCCTCTTAACTTTTGCTTGTCTGTAAAGGTTTTAATTTCTCTGTCGAATCTGAATGAGATCCTTCCTGGGTAGGGTAAATCTTGGTTGTAGGTTTTCCCTTTCATCACTTTAAATATGTCCAGCCACTTCCTTCTGCCTTGCAGAGTTTCTGCTGAAAGATCGGCTGTTAACCTTATGGGGATTCCCTTATTTGTTATTTGTTGTTTTTCCCTTGCTGCTTGTAATATTCTTTCTTTGTATTTAATTTTTGATAGTTTGATTAATATGTGTCTTGGCATGTTTCTCCTTGCATTTATCCTGTATGGGACTCTCTGTGCTTCCTGGACTTGATTGACTATTTCCTTTCCCATATTAGAGAAGTTTTCAACTATAATCTCTTCAAATATTTTTTCAGTCCCTTTCTTTTTCTCTTCCTCTTCTGGGACCCATATAATTTGAATGTTCGTGCTTTTAATGTTGTCCCAGAGGTCTCTGAGGCTGTCCTCAATTCTTTTCATTCTTTTTTCTTTATTCTGCTCTGCAGTAGTTATTTCCACTATTTTATCTTCCAGGTCACTTATCCGTTCTTCTCCCTCAGTTATTCTGCTGTTGATTCCTTCTGGAGAATTTTTAATTTCATTTATTGTGTTGTTCATCATTGTTTGTTTGCTCTTAATTCTTCTAGGTCCTTGTTAAACATTTCTTGTATTTTCTCCATTCTATTTCCAAGATTTTGGATATCTTTACTATCATTATTCTGAATTCTTTTTCTGGTAGATTGCCTATTTCCTCTTCATTTGTTTGGTCTTGTGGGTTTTTACCTTGCTCCTTCATATGCTGTGTGTTTCTCTGTCTTCTCACTTTGCTTAACTTATTGTGTTTGTGGTCTCCTTTACACAGGCTGCAGGTTCGTAGTTCCAGTTGTTTTTGTTGTCTGCCCCCAGTAAGGTTGGTTCAGTGTGTTATGTAGGCTTCCTTGTGGATAGGGACTAATACAGGGGGCTGTTTTCTGGTGGATGAGGCTGTATCTTGTCTTTCTGGTGGACAGGTCCATGCCCAGTGGTGTGTTTTGGGGTGTCTGTGACCTTATTATGATTTTAGGCAGCCTCTCTGGTAATGGATGGGGTTGTGTTCCTGTCTTGCTAATTGTTTGGCATAGAGTGTCCAGCACTGTAGTTTGCTGGTCACTGAGTGGAGCTGGGTCTTAGCATTGCCATCTAGATATCTGGGAGAGCTTTTGCTGTTTGATATTACGTGGAGCTGGGAGGTCTCTGGTGGACCAATGTCTTGAATTCAGCTCTCCCACCTCAGAGGCACAGGCCTGACACCCAGCTGGCACACCAAGACCCTCTCAGCCACATGGCTCAGAAGAAATGGGAGAAAAAAAGAAAGGAAGGAAGGAAGGAAGAAAGAAAGAAAGAAAGAGAGAGAGAAAGAAAAGAAAACATAGTAAAGTTATTAAAAGAAAAAATAACAAATAATTATTTAAAATAAAAAAATTTTTAAGTAATTTAAAAAAAGAAAGAGAGAGTAATCAAACCAAAATCACATCCACCAATGAT
This sequence comes from Neophocaena asiaeorientalis asiaeorientalis, assembly GCF_003031525.2. Lineage (NCBI taxonomy): Eukaryota > Metazoa > Chordata > Mammalia > Artiodactyla > Phocoenidae > Neophocaena > Neophocaena asiaeorientalis. Next base: position 1,958,079 of record NW_020174268.1, on the reverse strand, counting down.
AACAAGCACTAAAAACTATATTAAAAAAAAAAGAACAGACAGAACCCTAGGACAAATGGCAAAAGCAAAGCTATACAGACAAAATCACACACAGAAGCATACACATACACACTCACAAAAAGAGAAAAAGGAAAAAAAAATATATATCGTTGCTCCCGAAGCCCACTGCTTCAATTTGGGATGATTCGTTGTCTATTCAGGTATTCCACAGATGCAGGTACATCAAGTTGATTGTGGAGATTTAATCGCTGTTCCTGAGGCTGCTGGGAGAGATTTCCCTTTCTCTTCTTTGTTTGCACAGCTCATGGGGTTCAGCTTTGGGTTTGGACCCACCTCTGCGTGTAGGTCGCCGGAGGGCGTCTGTTCCCGCTCAGACAGGACGGGGTTAAAGGAGCCACTGATTCGGGGGCTCTGGGTCACTCAGGCCGGGGAGGGAGGGGTACGGATGCGGGGCGAGCCTGCGGCTGCAGAGGCCGGCGTGACGTTGCACCAGCCTGACGCGCTGTGCGTTCTCCCGGGGAAGTTGTCCCCGGATCACGGGACCTTGGCAGTGGCGGGCTGCACAGGTTCCTGGGAGGGGAGGTGTGGACGGTGACCTGTGGTTGCACACAGGCTTCTTGGTGGCGGCAGTAGCAGCCTTAGCGTCTCATGCCCGTCTCTGGGGTCTGTGCTGATAGCTGCGGCTCGCGCCCGTCTCTGGAGCTCATTTAGGCGGTGCTCTGGATCCCCTCTCCTTGCGCACCCCTAAACAATGGTCTCTTGCCTTTTAGGCAGCTCCAGACTTTTCCCGGACTCCCTCCCGGCTAGTTGTGGTACACTAGCCCCCTTCAGGCTGTGTTCACGCAGCCAACCCCAGTCCTCTCCCCGCGCTCCGACCGAAGCCCGAGCCTCAGCTCCCAGCCCCGCCTGCCCCGGCGGGTGAGCAGGCAAGCCTCTTGGGCTGGTGAGTGACGGTCAGCACCGATCCTCTGTGCGGGAATCTCTCTGCTTTGCCCTCCGCACCCCTGTTGCTGTGCCCTGCTCCGTGGCTCTGAAGCTTACCCCTGCCACCCCCCATCTCTGCCAGTGAAGGGGCTTCCTTGTGTGTGGAAACTTTTCCTCCTTCACAGCTCCCTCCCACTGGCGCAGGTCCCGTCCCGATTCATTGTCTCTGTTTTTTCTTTTGCCCTACCCAGGTACGTGGGGGGTTTCTTGCCTTTTGGGAGGTCTGAGATCTTCTGCCGGCGTTCCGTAGGTGTTCTGTAGGAGTTGTTCCACATGTAGATGTATTTCCGATGTGTTTGTGGGGAGGAAGGCGATCTCCGCGTCTGACTCTTCCGCCATCTTGAAGGTCTCCCCTTTCCTCTTCTTGATTCATGGACGTTGGAATGCACAGGGCCAAGTCATCAGACTCCTGTTTGTCCATATTCACTCCCTTATGATCTCATCCAGACTATGGCTTCAAGTGACCTCTACATATTTCATCACATCTAAGATTCTGTCATAGGTTGAATAATGGCCCCCAAAGATATCCGGGTTCTAATCCTTGAAATCTGTAAATGTTACTTTATCCGGCAAAAAGGATTTTGCAAATCTGGTTAAGTTTAGTTTCGTTGCAGCACGCGGGCTTCTCGTTGCGGTGGCCTCTCCCGTTGCAGAGCATGGGCTCTAGGTGCGCAGGCTCAGCAGTTGTGGCGCACGGGCCCAGTCGCTCCGCGGCATGTGGGATCCTCCCGGACCAGGGCTCGAACCCGTGTCCCCTGCATCGGCAGGCAGATTCTCAACCACTGCGCCACCAGGGAAGTTCCCTAGGATCTTCTTGTAGGAAGATTGCCCAGGGTATTCAGGTGGGCCGTAAATGTAATCACTCATGTCCCTATAAGATGGAGGCAAGGGAGATTTGACTGTAGACACAGAAGTTAATGTGATACCGAAGCAACATGCTATGTAACTGAAGATAGAGGAAGGGGCTTCAAGCCAAGGAATTTAAGGATCACAGCTCTAAGTACTGGAAAAGGCAAGGAGATGAGTTCTCCCCTAGAGCCTCTGAAGGCGTGTGGCTTTGATTTCAACCCCGTGAGACCATTTGGACTTCTGGCCTCCAGTGCTGTAAGAGTATAAATTTGTGATGTTTTAAGCCACCAAGTTTGTGGCAATTTATTACAGTAGCCATAGGAAACAGATACAGATAATACTTTTTTCTCTACATTTTAACATCTTTGAGATCGGATGCATCTAATCATCATGGCATCTTAGCATTGCTGTCAGCCACAGGGAAGTTGTGATCTAGTTGGAATAGTTCAGTAGTGTAAGTACATTCACATTGTTGTACAACCAAACTCCAGAACCCTTCTCATCCCACAAAACTGAAACTATACATCTATTTAACCACCACTCCCATTGCCCCCTCCTCCCAGCCTTGGGCTACCACCCTTCTACTTTCTGTCTATGAATTTGACTACTCTGGGTACCTCAAATAAGTGGAATCACAGTGTTTATCTTTTTGTGATTGGCTTATTTCACTTAGCCAATGACAATGATAATATCATCAAGGTTTATCCATGTTGTAGCATGTGCTAGAATTTCCTTCCTTTTAAAAACTGAATAATGTTCCTTTGTATATAATGTATATACCACATTTTGTTTATCCATTCACCTGTCTGTGGACACTTGGGTTGCTTCTCCCATGGGTTTTTGTCATGCTTAGAATAAAATCTGGAGTCCTTATATGGCTCAAAAGGCCCTATATGATCTGACCCCTAGCCATCACTTTGGCCTTTTTGCCTATTAAGCTTCTCCTCACTGCTCCCCAGCCACACAGGCTTCCATCACAGCAGGCTGTCTCCTCTCTCTCCAGGGCTCCAGGACTCCTCTCTGAGTGGTCCGCAGGGTCCCTCCCTCACTTCCTCTCTCAAGGCTTCCATCACATGTCCCTTCTGAGAGAGCACTTCCCTGACCACCACATCCAACGCAGCACTGCTGCCACCTCCCCTGCCTGTGCATTATACTGATTCATTTTCCTCCATAGCATTTACTGCCTGACATTATTTGTGTTTTTATGTGTTTATTATCTGTCTCCCAACTAGAATAAAACTCCAGGAAGGCAGGGATATTGTCTCACTAAATGCTGAGTCCTGAGTGCCTAAAATAGGAAATAGCGTGTAGTAGAAATTCCATAGATGTCCTGGAATATTCAATAGAGTAAAAGAGATCAAATTCAGCAATTAACCTTTGGAGTATCTTACTATTTTTTTAATTAAAAGACTTTTTTTATTAAAGCAAGTTTAGGTTTACAGAAAAATTGCATAGACAGTACAGAGATCCCATATATTTCCTTTCCAGTTTCCCCTATTATTAACCCTTTGCACTGATGTGGTACATTTGTTACAATTGATGCACCAGTATTAACACATTATTATTAACTAAAGTCTGTACACTAGGGTTCAGTTTTTGTGTTGTACGTTTCTATGGGTTTTGCAAATATGCAGTGTCATGTATCTACAATTAGAATATCATACCTAATAGTTTCACCGCCCTAAAAATTCCCTGTGCCCCACCTATTCATCCCTCTCCTTCTTCCCAACCCCTGGCAACTGCTGGAGTGTTTTAATTTAATGTGACTAGGTGACTAGACTCTTCCTAGGACAGACATAGGAAAGCCCATGCTTTAGTTTTCCACTGCTCCTGACACATTGCCTTCATGTTTAATGTTCTTGCTTTTCAAAGCTATTAAGGAACTGGAGCACATTTCTGGGTTAAAAAAAGAAAAAAAAAACCCACATCACCTAATAATGTTCCATCTTGTATTCCTTTCAGAATTATTGCTTGGTTCTTAATTATCACCCAGCTGTGGTCTCCGAGGCTGCTGCCTGAAAGCTGTGATTAATATGGGGGCTCACTGGGAAATAGTTTCTCACATAGATTCATTTCCTCTTTCTAGGATTCTCCCTACTCCCACTTTTTTCCCTTTTCTTGTCTTCATTTTCTAACAGTCTGAGTTATTGAAATTTCTAAATATGTTTTTATGTAATGCCACTTTAATTAAGATATGGCCACAAGCAAATGGATTTTTCCCATCAGTCACAGGAAAAAGCTGTGCTTGAAAGTTTTCAAATGGCAGATGCTCTAATATAGGGGGTGGGGTAGGGAATATAGAGCGCTACCAAAGGGCTGAGGGTCTTTCTGTGGGGATGGGGACAGAGCGACTGCTAGGTGAATGACTTCTTTCCTGGTAAGGAGAGGATCTATATCCATACTCCCTGACTACCTGTGAAGTCAGCTGAAATGTGTCGAGGGGGAGTAAAGCTTTCTGGTCTCAGCTTGGCTGCTGGGGGATTCCTCCCTCTTTTACTCATATGACCACTGGAACTGGATCATTTATTTTCTTAGCCTTCAATTCTATCTCCTTGGAGAAACTCACCAGTTACAAAATCACAGTTATTGCTAAATGCAGAGAAGTCTTAGCACTAGGGAAGAAAATGTATTCGAGAGGAAATTATTTATGTTCATTGTGTAAATCAAGTTCATAAGAATGGTTTGTTTCACAAATTGCTTGTCATTTCCTAAGCACACAATTCTTTCCTTCACACATGTTTTCCGTGTGCTCATCCTGATGTCAGTGTTACGTTTTCTTTCTCTCTCCCTCCTTTCCATCTGTGATGTCTTCTCTGTGGCCACCAGGGTGAGTCAGCCACTCCTTGTTCAATCTTCCCATTGTTCTTTATACATAATTTTAATATCATACTTTTTACTCCTCTACTAAGTGACAAGTTCTTTCTTAAAGGCAAGAAGTTCATCTAGAGTACCATAATTCATGGTTAGGTGCTCAAGAAACTGTGGATTGAAAGCCTGAACTTAGATCTTTTAAACGCAGTGTAGCAGGAGTCCTGGCTGGAATGTGAACTGTTGACCCCATGGTCAACATGTCTGGAGGACTGGTGGATCCAGCCCACTGCAAGCTGTTTTCGTGAAGACTGAGAATCTCTGGGGAGAGAATTAATACTACAAGACTCGTTCCTGGAAAGACTAATCTCTCCTGCCTCCAGGCTTCTACACATGCTCTGCACACATGTTTTGCCTGAAACTCTTTCTCCGCCTATTTCATTTATATTTCAGAGCTGCGTCTAAATATCACTTCTCTAGGAAACCTTCGCTCGAGCCACCCAGATTGTCATCTCCTCTTGTTCTTCCCTCCCTAAGCGCCCTGATTTCTACATCAATACCTACATCATGTTAGTTACTTGTTCAATGTCTGTCCTACTTGCTTATAAATTCCATAAGGCTAAGACCACCCCTGTTTTGTTTATGGCTTTACCCCCAGAATCCAGCCCAGTTCCAGTGTACAGTAGAGATTCACAAATATTGTTAAATCAATAGATGAGTATACGCAAATGCCTCAGTGCCCCACTTCAGTAACTCATCAACCTGCATATGTTGTAAGCTTTTGATTTCCCCTCAAAGTTTTTCATCTTTCTCATCTTAGTAAATGCATCAGCATCCATCCAAGGTAGAATCTTGGTAGTTGATCTTGATTCTTCTCCTTACCATACCTCTATGTTGACTCTATCTGCAAATTCTTCTGGTTCTAGAATACATCTTCCATTTACTTATAACCATCTCTGGTGTCACTGTCCTTCAAGCCACCATCACCTCTTACTCAGTTGGCTGCAACTTGCATCCTTACACCTCTCCTTACTAGCACCCTTATTCCCCTCTAATTGCTAATTAGCCTCTGACTGCTAATTCCCCACATAGAGTCAAGAGGATCTTTGCAAAATGTAAAGAAAATTATTCCAGTGCTCTGCTCTTTAATGGCTACCCCAGTACAACTCACAAACCCAAACATAGCATGGCTACTCCTTACTACTCCAGTCCCACCTCCTGCCACTCTGCCTCTCTGTCACTGACTCTGTCTCTCTTCTAGCCACACTCACTCCAGATTTATCCTAGGTCTTCAAATATACCATGCTTCTTTATTCCTTATGGACTTTGCTGTTCCCTTTGCCTGGAAAAATCTTCACCCAGATCCTTAATGGGTTGTTTTCTTCCCCTGCTTTGGCTCTCAATCTAAATGTCATTTCCTGAATGAGGCTACCTCCTGACAATTCCAGTAACTCTCGTTCCTTATCACAACACCTTGACTATTTCCTTCTCAGCACTTCATGTAGGTAATTGTCCATCTACTAACTTGTTCGCTTGTTGACTGTCAGTCTACACATGGGAATCTAAGCTCCATGATGCTTCTTTCCTACATAACTGTACACCATAAGCCCACTTTATTGCTCTGTAAATAATAGATGTTCAATAAACATTTGTGGACTGAAAGAATACATAATGACTGAACAAAGCTCAAGGACAATGGGGTGGAAGTGGAGTGGCCAGTTGGCTTTGATGACAATACAGAGTCTGTCATGACTAAATGCAGTGGCCCAGATATTGGCCTCCTTGATCGCCATCAGCCTCAGGGTGGACATTTGGAACAGTTGGCCTCTCTGGTGGGCATTGAAAGCCAGGCTCTCCCCTCAGGCACAGCAGAGGCAGATGTAGCACCATGGAAGTTCAGACACACTGGGGTCCCATGAGTGCCAAGAAGGTTAGTTGTTTGAACCCTTGGGAGGTGCCATATAGGAAGAATCTGGGCCTTACTAAGACCCTCATGGGAAGAATTTGAGGGGGCTGAAGTTTCTACAGATTGTGTGAGGGTAGAGCTAGAAAAAATGCCATTTTGTGAGAGTTGTGGCCAAGGACATGTGAGTTTGGATTGCCTAAGTCTTTCAAGCCTTGTCTCTCAATTGGTAAGTTACGTGGGGTTTGATTTTTATATTCAAGACATTTAGAGTAGGCAATATTAATAATCACTAAATATCAATAGTGTTGGAAGATGGACTCAGGGAGTTAAACAAAACCTCAGTCCCACTGGTAGTAGTGGTTACAGTTTTATGAAGTCACTTTGGAAGTACATTAAAAAGCAGACACAAAAGATAATTGAGCCGTGTTCCAGCTGTTGTAGAAACGCTTCAGGTATTATGTCAGGGAGCACATTAACAGTCTTAATAGGTCACAGGTGCTGCATTTTATTTTTTTAAAGCATCCTTACAAGGCGATCCAGTTTAAGTATACATTTGGGCCAAATTCTCATCCTTTATGGCTCTATGGGGACATGAATTCATTAGTGAAAAGGCATAGAGTTCTTCAAAAGGAAGAATTGTCTACCCGTTAGTGAGTTGGCCTAAAATATTAGAAACTCCATATCCTCTTTCTACTCTGTTCATTCTCAAATTATTTCCTTCAGTGGGGGCTCTGGTTTTCCTCAGGGCTGACTTTCTTCTTGTCACCTCCAACATGAGTTCTGGGCGAGGAAAATGAGGTCACAGGAAACCAACATGGATTAGTCTTGCCCAATATCCAGCCTCTTCAGGCTTCTTCTCCCTCCATAGCTGAGGCTACTTAAGCCCAGTTTCAGGCTCAACCTTCTGAGGCTTAAACAGCAGCAAGAAGTTCCAGATCACACCCTGAGTCTCTGCACAAAGTCACGTGTGCCCCCAGTCCAGCTCTGCCCTTGTACACAGGCCCTTCTGTCTTAGCCCCAAGAACTAGTCTCCACCTCAGGCGCCAGTTCTGAGAATTTGGCTTCTTCCTTGTCCCCAGTGTCTGAGTTCCTGCATTGGAAACCTGACGCTCTCTGTTTTAAAAAGTTTTTTTCTTCTTTAAAAAAATTTTTCTTATGGTAACATAACGTATAATCTACCATTTTTACCATTATTAAATGCACAGTATTTTCACATTATACATTGTCATGCAACCATCACCACTATCTATCTCCAGAACTTTTTCGTCATCCCCAACTGAAACTCTGTACCCATGAAACACTAACTTCCCATTCCCCTCCTCCCCATGAACCCTGTATTCTACTTGCTGGCCATTGTCTCTTATACTGAGCCTTGTCTTGCTCTTGCCTGCCCACCTCTTTGTTCCCAAGCCACAAGGACGAGTAAGGGACTAGAGTCTTGTTTTTGAACTTTGACATAAGAGGTGAAGCCCTGCTACTTGCTAACAATTTTTTTTATATTTTCCGCCTGCCTGCACTTCTGAGTATCCCTTCATATCTCAGTCTTCACGGCCTTCCTCTGCCCGTCTCTCATAATTTCCTGGCTCTTTTGCTTTGACCTACTTCACAGGACAGTCTTCTTACTTCCAACGTCCCTCCCCCATACCTGTGGCTTATTTCCATACCCTCTGAGACAGCGTTCTCTCTGCTGGACTATACTTCTCAGCACCTGTAGCTGGACCCCTCTCCCTGCTCCCTTATTCTAAGTCTTTGTCCCTCCAAGGATGTTCTTCCCCAGCCTACCTGGCAGCCTCAGGGGGCAAGAGAACATGGCCATTCAGTGCCTAGTCACATGGAGACAAAGCCACTGGCTCTGCAACCTTTAGAAGTATAAGGCTCTCAATCTCCCTAGGAGCATGTAGACTCAAATTCAGAATTATGAGCCAAAAGCAATGAGAACTGATAAAGCACTGCGCAGGGAAAGTATCACTCTGGTAACACAAATGAGATGAGTTTTCATGGACTGGAATGAACCAATATGAAATCTCATTTGATACATAGATTTAAAAGACTGACTTCAAAAGTCATCGATTCTGTTTCCCGAGGCCCTCCACACCATCATGTGATATGTGAATCTCTTCCACAATAACCTGTACAAGGATAGGAGCTAAATAAATCTGTACCTGAACAGGTGTCCTGTACCTGAACAGGTTAGATTGTTAAAACCCAAGGTCCCTTCCTAAAGAAAAGCTTGCTATTCTAATGTACAGTATTATTTTTCTGTTCTATTAAAGACTGATTCAGCTAAAGAATTAGTTTCTATATCATTTTAATAGTAAGTATTTTTAGAGGTCAGTGAAATATTACTGTGAAATTGAAGATAATGACCCAATTCCTCATCTTCTTCAATAGAAGTGACACATATTAAGACTGAGAAGAGAGATGAGGTAGAATTAGATATTCATAATAACTTTGTGAATTCTCAAGTACTTCATTTTTCAGTGAGCTTTTAAAAATAGTACAGAGAACCTATTTAAAATAGCATTTGGGTCGTCTCTAGCAGTCTGATGTGCTTCGTCGTGTGTCACTTTTGGTCAGAACCAAGGAAAAACAGGCATAGGGACCAGGTTCTCAGCATCAGGCAGGTGGGCAAGGAATTTAAAGCTGAATTTTCTACTGTAAAATGAATAAGGTCTGATGATCTAGTGTAAAAGATGGTGACCATAGTTGATAACAATATACTGTATAATTGACATTTGCTAGAAGAGAATTTAAATGTTATCATGAAAAAAAAAAGAAAGAGAAATAAAAATTTTAAAAGAAAGCTGAATTATGGTGTGGAAGCATGATAGATACAGAGTGACTGCTTACCAGCTGAGCAGGAATGAGAGACCTAAAGTTCTAATCAGACTCATACAAGAAGCAGAGACAGTGAAAGCATTTGGGGGACAGGTTGAAAGAAGAAATTAAATGACTGGAATTGAGACTTAATGATGGGCAGAAGAATTTTGAGGTTTGTTTGTACCCATGCCCACTTAGAAGGCCAAAGCCCACCTGTGGTGTTCTCACTCAACAGATGACACCTTGTTCTAGATGCCTGGTATTTTCTAACATGTGCCAAAGAACAGGACAAAGGCTTTCTCGAAACAAATTTAGTTGTAGAAAGGGTATTTGGTGTTAGTTTGCAAGACCTGGGTTTAAATTCCAATTCCACTACTTTTTAGATGTATATTTGGTGCAAATTACTTACCCTCCCTGAACCTGTTTCTTCCTCTAAGTAACAGCAAAACCCACTTCACAAAGTCCTTTAGTCATCAAGTGAGTTAAGGGGTCTTTGGGCATTGGACAGCATTCTACAGTTAGTAAAGCAAGAGTTTTCTAAAAGAAATATCTTGCAGGCTCTAAAATCCAGCCATTTGTTCCACAGGAGATGTCAGCTGCATACAGAAAACAAAGTTGAGAGAGTTTGTATTTCCCTGTTCAGTTCTGTTCAAGGGTCCCATGTCATGTTTTTTCAGCTGTCAATAATGGAAATTTCTGCCAAATATGTAATAATAATAATTCTAACTCTGAACTTCTTCTGGCTGCCACTTCAGCACTAAGCCAGCACAGAGCCAAATGGAACAAATTTTTCTGGAACTTATCCGTGTTATATCATTTTATCTCAGACTTTTTTATATAGATCTTCCCCGATCTGTTTTGTAATATCACAGGAAAGAGAATAATTTTCTTTTTTTGAAAATAAACTTTATTTTTTAGAACAATTTTAAATTTTAAATTTATTTTTTAGAACAATTTTAAATTTAAAAATTTGTGAAGATGGTTCACAGAGTTCCCATATACCCCACACCTACTTTCTTCTGTTAGCCTCTTATATTAGTATGGTATATTTGCTGCAATTGATGAGCCAATGTTGAAGCATTATTATTAAGTAAAGTCCATAATTTAATTAGTTTTCACCTAATTTCCTTTTTCTGTTACAGAATCTCATCTGGGACATCACATTACATTTAGACGTCATGTCTCCTTAAGGTTCTTAGCTGTGACAGTTTTTTAGACCTTCCTTGTTTTAGATGACTTGACAATTTTGAGGAGTATTTGTCACGTATTTTATAGAATGACCCTTAGTTGGAATTTATCTGATTTTTCTCTCATGGTTAAACTGGGATTTCGGGTTTTGGAGAGGAAGACCACAGACTTAAAGTACCCTTTTTCATCACATTATATTAAGGGTGCGTACTACCCACATGACATCACTGTTGTTGTTAATCGTGATCACCTGGCTGAGGTCATGTTTATCAGGTTTCTGTGCTGCAAAGTTATCTTTTCATTCCCTCTTTTCGTACTATTCTAAAGGAAGACATTGTGTGCTGGCTACATGGCCACACTTAAGGTGTGGGGATATGTGCCCCACTTCTTGACGGTGGAGCATCTACATAAATTATTTGGAATTCTTCTGCATGGGAGATATTTACCTTCTACCCCATTTATTTATCTATTCAATTCTTTATATCAATATATGCTCATGGACGTTTATTTCATACTTTGAATTATAATCCAATACTACTTTATTTGATTTTTTTCCCATATTGTTCCAGCTTTGGACTTTGGAAGCTCTTTCAGTTGGCTCCTATATCCCTTGGGAATATCTCCCTTATTATGGGGTTTGTTTGTTTTGCTTTTGTTTCTGTTTTTTGGACACTTCCTTACTTTCTGGACTGTAAGATGCTCAAATATCATCTCGTCTATTTCCTGACCCAGCCTTAGAATCAGCCATTTCTCCAAGGAGTCATAGTTCCTTTTATTGGGAATGGTATTAGAAACCAAGGTCTGGCTACAAGGTGTGTTTATTGCTACTGCGGTGTTGGTGCTTCTGGGTCCTCTCAGCTGACAGAGCAAAGAAATATATGTGTGTATACTGACCTATGTATTTACACATATCTAAAAACCTTTTTTTTTTATAGCCATCTATATCTATATTAAGCTGAACATGAGTTCATACTGATGTCTCCAAACCTAATCTGTTATCACACGGTTCATTGTGGCCTCCTCCCCTTGCTTATCTGTAAACATCCACTCTAACAGTGAGAAATCTGACTCTTATCATCTGCCATCCATTTACTTGATTGTTCAGTTCCAATATACATGTATAGTAGTTTCAGAATCATTAACCCATATCCCTACTGGAAGCAACTTTACCAATCAGAGTGCAGTGCTTATGTGCAAGTTCTTTTTCCTTTAATTCTTACAGACTCCACTTATTTCCTAAATCACTTGGACCAGCACCTTTTCTCCCTACCTGCCTTAGTGAGGTTGTTTCACACACTGTAATACCGTTAGAGTCTCTTGTCATAGCTTACACTCCTCCTTGGTATCCCCTGACACCTTAAATGATTTCTTAAAAGTTTACATAAACCGAGTTTCACTCTTTGTCTTTTAAAGTTCAGTGGGTTTGGACAAAATGCATAGTGCTGTGTATCCACACTTTTCAGTATCATACAGAATAGTTTCACCACTTTAAAATCTCCTTTGTGCTTCATATTCAATACTCACCCCCACCACACCCTTGAACCCTTGGCAACCACTGAGTATTTTACTATCTTTATAACATTGACTCTTCCAGAATGTTATGTACATAATTGGAATCATACAGTACATAGCTCTTTCAGACTGGCTCCTTTTACATAGGGGTATGCAGTTAAGATGCATCCATGTCTTTTTGTGTCTTGATAATACATTTCTTATTATGGTTGAATAATATTCCATCATCATATGACTGTACTGTAGTTCATGTATCCATTTTACCTCTTAAAGAATATCTTGGTTGCTTCCAGTTTTTAGTGATTATGAACAAAAGATGCTATAAACATTCAGAAACAATCCAGTTTTAGCACATTTCCATCAATGGAAAAATTCCCTTGAACTATTTTCATTTAATCCCTGCTCTCTCCCCAGCCCCAGGAAGTTTTGCCTTTTATAGAAATTATTTAAAATGTAGTCATTATAGTCTAATGCATTTGGCTTCTTTCACTTAGCATTACATTTACGAGGTTCATCTATGTTGTTGCACGTATCAGTGATCCATTCCTTTTACTTGCTGTGTAATGTTTCATTATAAGAATTTACTACATTTTGTTTATATATCCATCATTTGATGGACCTTGTCATTTTTTGGCTATTACAAGTAATGCTACTATGACCATTCACATACAAGTTTTTGTATAGATATATGTTCTCATTTTGGGGGGGGTAGATATCTAGGAGTGAACTTGCTGGTCTGTTTGATAAGTTTATATTTAACTTTAAAAAAACTATCAAAGGGGCTTCCCTGGTGGCGCAGTGGTTGAGAGTCCTCCTGCCGATGCAGGGGACGCGGGTTCGTGCCCCGGTCCGGGAAGATCCCACATGCCGCGGAGCGGCTGGGCCCCTAAGCCATGGCCGCTGAGCCTGCGCGTTCGGAGCCTGTGCTCTGCAACGGGAGAGTCCACAACAGTGAGAGGCCCGCGTACCGAAAAAAAAAAAAACTATCAAAGTATTTCTCAAAGTGGTTGTATCATTTTACTCCTGCCAGCAGTGTATGAGGGTTCCACTTCTTCCACATCCTCACCAACACGTAGAATTTTCAGTCTTTTTTAATTAAGCTACTCTAGTGAGGGTGTAGTGGTTTCTTGTAGTTTTAATTTGCATTCCTTGATGACTAGTAGCACTCATTTGTAAATCTTCTTTGGAGAAATGTCTATTCAAACCATTTCTTATTTTTAATTTGGTTGTTTGTCCTATTATTGAATTGTAAGAGTTATTTATTTATACAAAATTATTTTATCAGTTGTTTTGCAAATATTTTCTCCCAGCCTCTGTTTTATCTTTTCATTTTCTTAGTAGTATCTTGTGAAGACCAAAAGTTGTGATTTTGATGAAGTCCTATTTATCACATTTTTAATAGATGTGCTTCTGATGCCATAGCTAAGAAATATTTACTAACCTAAAATCACAAACATTTTTCTCCTGTGTTCTCTTCGACATATCTTAGAGTTTCAGCTCTCACATTCAAGTCTGTGATCAATTTAAAGTTAATTTCTCAGCTCCATTTGTTGAAAAGACTGTTTTTCCCCTTTGAATTACCCTGGCTCACTTGTTGAAAATAAATTGACCATATACATGTGAGCTTAGTTCTGGACTATTCTGCACCATTGACCTTTATATCTATCATTATGCCAACATCACACTGTCCTGCCTACTATTATTTTGTGTTGAGCTTTGAAATCAGGTAGTGTAAGTCCTTCAACTTTGCACCTCTTTTTCAAAATTGTTTTGACTATTCTATGTTCTTTGCACTTACATATGATTCCTAGGATCGACTAATTGAATCTAATAAAAAAGAGCCAGCCAGAATTCTGTAGGGATCATTTTGAATCTGTAGATCAATTTGTGGAAAATTGACATCTCAATATCAAGTTTTATAATCTACAAACATGATATATTTCTCACTTATTTCGGTCTTCTTTAATTTCTTTCAGCAACGTATTATAATTTTCAATGTAGAGGTCTTATCTTTTTAAAGAAATATAAATTATTCCTAAGTATTTTGTTCTTTTTGATATTATTGTTAATAGAATTTTTTGTTTTTTGTTTTTTTTTTTTGTAAAGAGCCAGCCAGAATTCTGTAGGGATCATTTTGAATCTGTAGATCAATTTGTGGAAAATTGACATCTCAATATCAAGTTTTATAATCTACAAACATGATATATTTCTCACTTATTTCGGTCTTCTTTAATTTCTTTCAGCAACGTATTATAATTTTCAATGTAGAGGTCTTATCTTTTTAAAGAAATATAAATTATTCCTAAGTATTTTGTTCTTTTTGATATTATTGTTAATGGAATTTTTTGTTTTTTGTTTTTTGTTTTTGTTTTGTTTTTTCAGTACGCGGGCCTCTCACCGCTGTGGCCTCTCCCGTTGTGAAGCACAGGCTCCGGACGCGCAGGCTCAGCGGCCATGGCTCACGGGCCCAGCCGCTCCGCGGCATGTGGGATCTTCCCAGACCGGGGCACGAACCCGCGTCTCCTGCATTGGCAGACAGATTCTTAACCACTGCGCCACCAGGGAAGCCCTGGAATTTTTTATTAATTATATTTTTACATTGTTTGTTGCTAGTATATAGGAATACATTACTGTCTGTCTATTCATCTTCCTGTTACCTTGCTAAACTCTTAACATTAGTTCTAACAGTCTTTTTCTTATATTCCTTAGGATTTTTTACACACAAGATCATTTCATCTGTGAATAAAGCATTTTACATCTTCCTTTTTAATCTATATACCTTTAGGTTTTTTCATTGGCTTGCTTCACTGGATAGAGTATCCAATATACAGTGAATTTCCCCAGTCTAAGGGGGAGAGAATTTAATCTTTCACCACTAAGTATGATATCAACTGTACGTTTTTTTCTTTAAGATTTTTTTTTTGATGTGGAACCTTTTTAAAGTGTTTATTGAATTTTTTACAATATTGCTTCTGTTTTATGTTTTCCTTTTTTGGCTCTGAGGTATGTGGGATCTTAGTTCCCTGACCAGGGATCAAACCTCCGCCCCCTGCATTGGAAGGCAAAGTGTTAACCACTGGACTGCCAGGGAAGTCCCAACTGTAGGTTTTTTATAGATGTTCTTTATTAAATTAAGGAAGTTCTCTTTTCCTGCTTGTTTCTTCGGAGTTTTTTTTTGTTTTTGTTTTTTGCGGTACACGGGCCTCTCACTGTTGTGGCCTCTCCTGTTGCAGAGCACAGGCTCCGGACGCACAGGCTCAGCGTCCATGGCTCACGGGCCCAGCCGCTCCGCGGCATGTGGGATGCTCCCAGACCGGGGCACGAACCCGCGTCCCCTGCATCGGCAGGCAGACTCTCAACAACTGCACCACCAGGGAAGCCCATGATAACTGTCTTGCTTTGACATCAAGGTAATACTGGCCTCATTAAATAAGTAGAAAAGTATTCCCTCCTCTATTTTCTGAGTGTGTGTAGAACTGGTGTATTTCTTCCTTAAAAGAAATGACTTCACAGACTTTACCAGTAAAGTCATTTGGGCCTCAGCTTTTCTATGTGGAAAGAGTTTTAATTCTAATTCAATTTCTTTACTTGATGTAGATCTATTCAGATTTATTATTTCTATTATAGTCAGTTTTAGTAATTTGTGTCTTTCTAGGAATTTATCCATTTCATTTAAATTGTCTAATATGTTAGAATAAAGTTATTCATAATATCCCCTTATAACTATTTTAATTTCTTCATGGTTTGTGTTAATGTGTCTCTTTTGTTCCTGATTTTGGTAATTTATGTCTACTTCCATCTTTCCTTGATCAGACTAAGTAAAGGTTTATCAATTTTTTTAATGTTTTCAAAGAACCAAAATTTAGTGTAATTGAAATTCTCTATTGTTTTTCTGCTTTCTAATTTACTGATTTCCATTCAGATCTTTATTATTTCCTTCTACTCCCTTTGGATTTGGTTTGCTCTTCTTTTCCTAGTTTCTTATGACGGAAACCTAGATTAGTGATTTTATCTCTTTCATTCTTTTTAATACTATGTAAGTATTTATCACTATAATTTCCTTCTAACCACTATTTTAGATGTGTCTCATAAATTTTGATATGATTTGTTCTCATTTTTAATTAGTTCACAATATTTTCTAATTGCTTTTGTGATTTCTTTTTTGACCCATGAGTTATTTAGAATTGTGCTCTTTAATTTCCAAATATTTGCGTTCTCAGATTTCTTTTTGTGATTGGTTTTTAATTTAGTTTCATTGTAATCAGAGAATTACTTTGTATAATTTTAACCCTGTTAAATTTATCACTATTTGTTTTATGGAATTGTCATAATATCTATACTGGGAAATTTCCCATATATACTTGAAATGAATGTGCATTCTGCTGTTGGTGGTGGAGTGCATTATATATGTCAGCTAGGCCAATTTGGTTTATGTTGTTCAAATCTTTCTTACTGATCTTTCTAGTTCTGTCAATTACTGAGGGAGGAGTATTTAAATCGCCAACTAAAATTGTTGACTTGTTAACAATTTTAATTGTTATTAATGAAAATAACAATTATTTTTAATGGAATTGTATTATATGCTTTATACTTATCTTATAATTTAACATAATTCTCAAAACAATCCAGTGATGTATTCTTTTTACAGCTGAATAACCTAAGGATCATAGAAATTAAATAACTGGTTCAAGTATACAAAAAAGCATTAAATGAAGGATCTACAATTTGGATCCTGTCCTGTTAGACTCCACATGATACTGTAGAGTTTTCTTCAACCCCTTCTCTCTCTTTTCTTCCCTCCATGCTCTTCTCACTCACATAATTTTTCCTCCTAACATTCCCCATGCTCTTTTCAGATACTTAGTGGTTCATAGCGAGTTATCTGTCTCTTTTGTCAGAGCCCAGAGACTATGATATACTCATTCACAGTTGTCAATAATTAATTGTGAGCTGCCTTATATAAACGTATAGCCAAGAGAACTTTAATTTTATGGATAGATGATCCATAAGAGAAACCCAGGTGAGGACTGAGGAGAAGGAGATAGCAGTTGCTTTTCTCTCTTTCCCACCCTAGGACCATGTTTCTAGCATGGAGGATATGTTGGCTTTTATTCTGATTTCCCAAACCCAACTGGAAAATTTGAATATAAATGTCTCTCCCCCTTTTCCAGGTGTCTAGAGGATTATTTGAGGGAGTCAGAAGTAAAATTGACCTTCCCAGGGACACTAGGCTCTCAATTCCTTACTTAATTCTCTCTAGAATAATAAAATATTTGATAGAAGGTCTTCTAGACTGGCATCTTACTTTTGCCAATGAGAAAACTGGACGCCAGAGAGGCTGTGAGGTTTTGTCAGGTCTCACAGCAGGTCACCACCCATCTGGAACTTAGGTTTGCTTCTCTGGCCTCTCAGGCCAACATTCTGCCCACTCTGCTATACCACCTCCCTGATGGATGCTAGCAGAAGAACATTCTGATGAAAAGGACCTTAAGTTTTTACAATAGCTGCCTAAATTTTTTCTTTAGCATCACGCAGTATTATGAGTTAGATTTTGTACATAAATTTATTATTGGTGGATTTGTATCTCATTTTAGACATGAGAAAACTGAGGAGCTGGGTTGCACCAACTCCCATAGAGTCTGAAAAATACACCCAAGACGGCTCTTCATAGGGAAAGTGCTCAGTGCAGGCTTCCAACAACGGAGGAGTATGACTCAAGCAAGAGGAATGGCTGCCCATTCATAACAAGCCCAAGGGCACGGCATCGCTTTGGCAGTCCAACTGCCCCAGATAACCCAGGATCTGGATTGCCAAAGGCATCCATAGGCGATGGTACTAAGACTGCCTGTTGCTAACACCACCCTTTGATCACTCAGTCATACCTAAAAGCATTTATTAAGAATCTGTGTGAGACTCCCTGCAGGGGCTTCTCTTTGTGTCTCTGTTGTTCACACTTCCCTGCTTCTCTTCTGTGGCTCTTCACCCCTGCCCAAAAAACTCCCCAATGCACATGCATCTCACATCTGGTGTTACCCTTGTCACAGCCAGAGCAGGCTCTCTTTTTGGTTCCTTCCAAGATGTTATTCAAAGTCCAGGACAGAACTCTGGGCATGGATCTACGCTTTATGCCACTGTAGAATCTACGCATTCCCCCTGCTTTCACAGGATTCTGTGTGAGAAGCAACCTAGTCAGTAGTTGGAGGTTATAGGGATGAAATTTTAGCATCTGTTTTCTTCTTTCAGAATGCAGAGTGAACATTTAGAAGAGTTTTTATGAAAGCAATTTACAGCCAATAATTGGAAGTGCTGAAGTGTTTTTGTAAGACCAGTGTCTCAGATTACAGGTTTACGATTTGCCTAAAAATAAGTCATTTATTTTAGGCTTAGACTTTAGAAAGAAGAAAAGTAAAGTCTTAGAATGATTTTCTTCAAGTTTCCCATGATGTTCTTTACATCAGGAAGGAAGGGAGAAGGGAGAATGCAAGATGGAGTTTCTAGAGAGGAGGGGAATCCAGCACTATTTTCCCTCCAATCATTTATGAGATTACATTTTCCTAGTCATATACACTATTTCCATTTTACGACTCAGACAATTTACTATGTTTAAAGTTACATTAATTTCTTTTTGTAATGCTTAGGTCAAATATACATACTATGTGTATCAGTGGAAAGTCCACCTCACATATTCAGCTCTTAGTATGGATTTTGTATTTGTGTCCTCGTTGCCGTGGTGACTAGAAAAGGTTAAAGCCAAAGTCTCAAAAAACAGAGTGGCTGTGCAATAGAATGTCATAAATATGTGTATGCTTCTTAAAATATTCTTCTCAAATATGGATGAAAACATCTTTGATCCACTGTCTTAAAATTAATTTTCCATTTCTACCATGCAGGTTATTATCTGAAAAGACTATTCTCAAAACAACCTCTTACAATTCACTCCCTTTCTCTCCCAACTGTAATCTAATGGCTTTTTATCTCAAAAGACAGACTATGTAAATCATGAAAAATGCTTTGTGTTTTTGGTATGGATGAGAAATGGCGATGAGAATGAAGGGGAATGGAGTTGTTTTCTGACTGAAACACACTGTCTTTTTCAAATCTCCCCCTTTAAATCTATTTATACAAGAATAATAAGATATTTTTCCCAGTTTGTTTAAGAACTTGATAAATAAACTTGGGCAACACTTGACAGTGCCAAGATGTTAAACATTTACCGGCTGTAAGAATGCAAGCTCTTCTTTTTGTTGGCTGATGGCCCTCAGGTCCTTGACTGACCCTTGTTATTTCCTCATACATTTTAACTATCCAGTGGGATGGATTTTAAGGGTTTAGCCTCAAAAGTAACACTAAATAGGAGTAGAGGATATAATTCCTGAAAGGCCTGGATCCGTTGCAGTACTGGAATAAAAGAGCGTTTCTCATATCCACGTGTCTTTCCTATTTTATTTCCAAATGCAAAGGCACGATGGGTGAAAAACACCCTTTGAGTCCTTTCCCCATACCCATTGCCCATTTCATCAGGATACCAGAAAGAGGATTAATATATCCCTTGGTCTATAATCCCTGGCTTAATTTGTAATCTCCAACCTAAATGCTAAGGTTCACCTAAGTTCTCCACAACCCTTTCTTTATTTCAGGATATTTCCATGTAGAACATATGATAAAAATAAAATCATAGCAATATATTTCACAGTTTATTTCCTACCTTTGATACCATCTCATATTTAATATCTAAGAATCAAGATTATCTCAAGCTCAATAACCTGGCCCTTCTTCTGCCATCTGGTGGAGAAATAGGGAAGCAGTGAAATTAAGTAATGAATGGAGAGTTTCTTCACTGAATCCATAAAAGCATCAGTCAGCAAATGTTTATGGAGCTGTTATTATTATGCATTATTTTTATTCAAATAGTACTCATCGAGGGAGGTACTTGGTACCATTAAGCTCAATACACTTCAAGTTAGCCGAACTCAGTCCTTGGCCCAGGAAGGACTGTGAAATATTACACATTTAAAAGCTCCCCGACAGTGTAGTATTTTCCAGCAATCAATTCAACACATAGGACAAGGCAGAGACTCTTTAAGACACTGAAGTTACCACTTTGCTCATTTCAGTAGTAATTTACTTTGTAATGATAGTCTGACCCTAAGATGCTCATGCTTTTCTGAGCATTTTCTAAAGAGGGGGAGAAAAGGGGGATGGCAGGGGTAGGTGGGGTGGAGAAACTCTTTTATGCCTTATGAGGCAAAAAATAAGGTTTGGCAGCATTTTTCAGTAAGCCATTTAAGAGTGCCTGCAAGAGGAAAAAGATGAGAAAAAATAACATCTCTGTGAACAGTCTGCATTTTTCTGCATTCCTAATCTGCTGGCTATGGAGAGTAGAGATGTGGTAGTAATCATACTAACTGGCACAGATTGGCAGGAAGTGGCAGCCTCCTCAAATAACTTGAACAAAATGATGCTACAAGCCTGTTGAACTGCCCCCACATATAGTCAAGTCTGAATTCCCTTCTTCCTACCAAAATCCACAGAGAAGGGGCAGCCATAAATCATGTAGGAGATACTGCGGTTGTTATTAAATGTCCCGTACATTTCAAGGAAATGTGGCTCTTTATGCCATGGATTCTGGAGGAATCCACTCAAGAGAGAAGGATCATGCCAATTTATGTTGAAAGGGGCTGTTGGCTTGGTCTGTTAACATATGTTCTTTGGTTTTAAAGGACATTGAAATCTAAGGAAGGTCCTTCATAGTGTTCCAAGTCATTACTATAGCACTGAGGAAAAAGTAGTGCTGATGTAACTAACATAGTCAACTCAGATGGCCTTAGCCAGGGATGTGGAGCACAGTAATCTCCAACTCCCGCTTCCTGCCTCCTCCACTCAGCATCCTCTTGGACCAAACCTAGGATGAGCGGTCTGCCAGAAATTGTCCTCTTGCTTAAACAGGGGATAGAGACACCACCTTGAACGTCCCTAATTATAATCATCAGTGGATATATTTTGATTAGATATGGATATGTGATGCTTTTCTAAACAAAATGAGAATTTATCTAGTCCAAAAATGTACCCCCTGGGGTTTTGGTAGCTGTTTCTCTCCTCTAACTTCTCCCCACACATCCTGATCTGCTGCAGCAACCCGAAAGGGCAACGTAGTTTTACAGTTGACTCCTAGAAATTCTGTCTCCCACCAGAATGTCTACAAGCAGGCTCATGGAGCCTTCTGCCCACAAAGGGAGGCTCTGGAACCTGTAGAAGAGGAACTGGTAATCACTGGGAGCCAGTATACGTTCCTTTATATCAAGTTATGTCAATCTAAACTCATCTTTCATAAAAATTGTTTCTATAGTGTAAGTATATTGTATCTTGATAACAGCAAAATATCCCCAAACCTTCCTTATGACAAAGATGAAGGAGAAAAATGAGCTGAATCCAAACACATTTGAATTAATACACATTGAGAGATAGATCCCCAAAGAAGGATGTTTCTGGAAGAAAGCTAAAATATTCTGTCCTTTTTTACATTTTAATCAAAACTTGAAAAATATAGAAGGTATGCCTTTCAAGTTGGTCCAATAAACATTTAACTGAGTATGCTCTAGACACCAGGCCATGTGCCAGGATTTGGGGAGAAGGGTGATGCAGAAAGCCCCACCTCCAGGAAACTAGTCAGACTCTGATTATGCTGTTGGTAGAAAGCTGGGAGAACTAAAGATTGGATGACATCATCACAAGCAAAAGCCATGCGACCTTCATTGGGCTAAATTTAGCAGGGGTATATGTGAAATTCTGGACTAAGGATCAAAAAATATAATAACCTAGCAAGGCCATTACAGAATGGGAAGACAAGGCTTAACAACTGCTTCATGAAAAAGACTTAATGGTTTGAGGTGAGCAATATAGAATGACAATGTGATGTAGCTCCCCCAGAAGCCAATGCAGTGTTGGGGCACATCATATAAAGATCCAGAAAAAATTGGCAACTACCCCCTTCTATTCTGTGATGGTTCTACTGATATCAGAGTATCCTGCACTGGATACCGCATATTAGTGGGCTATAGACAAACAAGAGATCCACTGAGATGGTGATGGACTAGAAACTAGAAACTACTCACCAGCAAATGTTTATTGAGTGCCTACTTTGTTTAAGTCACTGATTCTGGTGCTGGGTACAAATGGTGGACGAAACATTCAAGGTGCCTGTTCACACAGAGGTGACGGATTTAATGAAAACAGAAGATAAACAAATAGTTGAAAATATAACCTTACATACTGGTAAGTACTACTTTAAAAGCCATCGAAACCATGTCCTGTGAAGCACATTGGAAGGGAGCTAGAGACACGATGAAAGGGGAAGATGAAAGAGATATGCAAATGCTTTATTAAAATGTAGAAGGGATTTTCTGTAAGAGAAAGACTAAATATATTCTGTAGGAATCTGAAGAATAGAATCAGGGCCAGTGAGACATGAAGACAGAATCAATTCAACATAAAATTAAACTCCTATGAATCTGGTCACTCCAAAGGAGAGAGAGCCTCCATCAGAAGAAGAAATGCTCTTCACCAATCCACTTGCCAAAGCAGAAACTTCTCAACCCCTGCTTGTGCAGGAGTTGGAGGCTCATGGCTGGTGGGTCCAACCTCTGTGTCCCCCCAGTACTTTGTAGGTGCCTCTGTTAGTGCTTTTCCCTCAGCTCACTTCTCTGAGCCCTGAGTAGCTTCATTAATGTCACTGAAACCATCATCTATAGCCTCAACTCAAGGTCTCACCATTTTTACCTGGTATCTTATTCAGGAAACATTCAGTTGCAAGTGACAAAAAGCTAACTCAAGTTTGCCCAAGCAAAAGGGAATCTTTTGGTGTATGTAAGTGGAAATCCACTGGCATACTGGTTTCAACACAGCTGGATCTAGGTCCTAGATTCTAGGGGGCTCAAACAATATCAATAAATCTCTGTTTCCCCATCTTTTAGTGTATTTTCCTCTAAGTGGCTTAATGATCAAAGCGCCCTCTCTATATCGCAGGAGAGGTGGTTTCTGGAAACCAAAGGCTACATCCTTTCACCTGAAAGAAAAGAAAGGAAGGGAGGAAAGAACGAAGAAAGGGAGGGAGGGAGGAAGGAAAGAAGGAAGGAAGGAAGGAAGGAAGGAAGGAAGAGAGAAAGACAGAATCGTACATCCAGGAGTCCATATGTGAAGTTTCATGAGAGAAGTCTGATTGGTGCTGCTTGGATTATGTGCCTAACCCTGGACCAGTCACAGTGAATCAGGGCTAGGGTACTATAATGGTCTGGGTTTGGGTCTTATGTCCATTAGTGTGAGGGTGGGCCAGGGGTTGATAACAGGGCAATTCTCTTTCAAAAAGCAGATGCTAGACAGACCAAAACAAAACAAAACACGTTAAATGTCTTCTATAGTCACACTGTTGCAATAGCTTCCTAATTGCCCCAAGTTTTCTCCAGTTTATGCTTTTCTTTGCTAGAAGAATAGTCTTCCTAAAGAGCAATTATAAATTCTCTGCCTTCCCTCCTCGAAACCTTAAGTAGATCCTATTTGCCTGCAAAATAAAGCCAAAACTCATTACAATCTGGACCTACCTACATCTGTCTTATTTCTCCCCCAGACTGCTCTCAAGGCCATAGCCCTAGCCATTCTGAATCGCTTGCAATTCCCCAAACATTCAAGATCATTCCATGCCTTCAGTCTTTACTCACATTGTCCCCTCTATCACCTTCCCCCAATCCCACTAATTTCCTTTTGAGAGGCATCCCCAGTATCACCGTCTCTCCAAGCCTGTCCTGCTCTCCCTCAGGTGGAATTTATCCACGTGGGCCTTGTGCATGTCTCTGTCTCTTTAGCTTTCACATTTGCTTACATGCCGCATCCCACTTGATAACATGTGGGCTCCTTAGAGTAAATGAGTCTTATTCATCCTCATGTCCTGGTAATTGCCTGACAGATAATGGTACCTAATAAACACTTTTAAGACAGAACAAAAAGGTGGGGGGAAGGAAAAAAGGAATTAAAAAAAGAGAAGGAAAAGGACAGATTCCTCAGGGCCTGTTTTTTCCTCCGAGATAATAAATAAATTTTGAAAATTGCACTCTGGGTAAAATGTCCCGACTATTTTGTCTAAATTGAGTAAAGAGTCATAGTGAGAATTTCAGGCTCAGTCATGGCGGAAGGTAGACGCACGGAACATGGGAAGAGGGGACAGAAGGTCTTTGTCGTGTCCTTTTTAGATGTGGACTGGGGTAGACCAGCCACTTATCCCACCCATGCAAAGGGTGAGCCCTGCACAGGTGTAGAAGCACCATTCTCAGGGACGCGCTGGGGCTGCCCCATTTCTGGCTCACTCCTGACTGGGCAGTCATGTGGAGAAATGGAAGTGAATGGAGAATTAAAAAGATGACCTAATTCTCTGCTGAAATCATTTCCAATCATAAGTCTGAGTGTATTTTAATTATACCTGGACACAGAGGCCCTCATCCATACATAACTGAAGTCCCAAGTGGACTGTCACTGTGGCTGTAAAGATTTCCTAAGCTTGTGTTATCTCAAGGGCCTGACATCACACATGATTAAGCAACAGTGTGGAAGCACAGCTGCACATTACCATGGCAACCTGCACTGGGCGCGCCTGCAGAGCTTGGTAACAAGAGCATTTTATTATGGGTCATTAAGGGCAAACGGCTTCATTTACATTATTTCCTGTAAAATTCTATTATTTCAGGTGTTATACTCCATCTTCATCTAGGTGGCTCTTGTAGAAGAAATCGCAAAGGTGGGTTACTAGGTAGAGGAAAAATAACAAGCTTCAGGTAAACTGTCAACCACAGTGTTTTGTAGATGAGAAAAGCATTTTGCTGTAGGGATGCGCGGTAAAGAGGCATCCAGTGTTCTCTGAAGACAGAGAATTCTTATTTTGAAAAGAGAAAGGTTTTTCTTTTTATTGTCTGTTCCCTCTGGCCTGAGTCATGCTTTAGACTGTCACTGATACTGATTCTTGGGTCCTGTAATCTGCTAAACAAGTATTGACAAATCTGGCTCTGCTGGTCTTTTTTCTTTAAATTTCTTTAAATTTTCTGTAATATGGTAAGAACGCTTAATGGGAGATGTACCCTGTTCACAAATGTTTAAGTGTACAATACAGCATGTTGACTACAGGTACAATGTTGGACAGATCTCTAGAACTTATTCCTCTTGTTTAACTGAAACTTTAAGCCCGTTGATGAATAACTCCCCATTTCCTCCTGCCTCCACCCCTGGCAACCACCATTCATTCCTCTCCTTGATTCTATGAATTTGACTATTTTATAAGTAGAATCACACAGTGTTTGTTTTCCAGTGATTTGGCCTTTCTTATCCTCATCAGCTGCTGAATTTCAATATCTTATACCCCAGAGTAAACTTTCTTTCCCAGATGCACCAAATCCAGGAGCTTCTACCAGCACCTAAGAACTTAAAGCTCTAGAAAGCAATGAGCCCCTCTTTTGTGTATCTGTGTATGGAAGTAGGGAAATTAGTTGTTCAACCCTAGCCAGCGTCTTTCCGATAGCCCAGGCCCCTGGCCCCATCACAGGCTGACCTGGCGCTGATTGACAGTGATTGCCTCTGAGCTGTGACAGCACTAAGTCTACTTGGGGAACGGAGCTTAAAAGGTCATTCATTCACTCACAGCTCCATCTGCTGCCTATAATTAAGGATATCAATTCTACAAGGTAGAACCACAAATGCCACAGAATATGCTCTTACCTCCAAGTCCCTGTGACGTAAGGAGAGTCCATTTAGGCTTTTCTGAATACTCACAAGTCCTCTCATGATCAAGAAGACTCTGGAGTCTTGCAACCCAGGATGACAGCTGAGAACTAGAGATAAACAGCCTAGGGTCTAATCCTTACATTTTTCGAGTTAATTTAATGCAGCCAGGAACATGCGAAATGCTTCACTGTTCAGAAAACTGCTTTCTTAAATGAGTGGAACAATGGACATGTCATTGAATTAGTGCACGATTTCACTGGCATTTTCCACCATCCTCCCAGGACGGCAGTAATTGACTTCAGATGACCCAAGGCAGAGAAGGGGTCAGCAAGTGGATGATTGTCAATGCTTTGCTTTGTAAAGAAGATGGTACAGAATTGTTGGCTCATATTAAAAACAAAAAATGTCAAAACTGTTCCTTAATGTTCACCAGAACTCTTAGAGCTAGAAAAAGTAGATTTTGTGTGTGTGTGGCAAATTCCAATCTTTTAATTCTAGAATTAAATTATCTCTGTTATAAACAGTTCAAGTTCTTCCATTAGAGTTGAGTGACACAAGGCAGGAGGCTGGTGAACTAAGACAATCTGGTGAATGTTCCAGGGTGTAGTTCCTGGTGTGATGGAGGGACCAGAGAGGCGAGTTGGGTGTGGACTTCCTCTTGAGGTGTGAGCCAACACATAGAACCTCCAGCATGCTTTCAAGCCCAGAAGATACTTCTTGAGGGTTATGACAAAAAGATTATATTACAAGTTGTTTTTCTTGCCCCAGAAAATGAGATCGATCTAGATTAGATTTGGAAAATTAGGCTATACTACAGATATACAATATCAGGTACGTAAACACATTCTCTATGTAGAACAGAGGTGAATATGAGTTTTAACTGGTATTTTTATACCAGCAGTAACTTAATTCTAAAAGGGTCACAGCTATTTGACACATCAAACACCCCTTTAAAAGCATTTCAATTCAGAAAATGCCCTATTTGAGGAGGTGAATTTTCCTGTTCCCTAAATCAATAAACATGCAACTAATTAGAGTTAAAAGGGGCAAATCTCTGAGGACAGGGGTTTCACGGGAAACTCCCAACAGCCGGAGTTAAAAGATTGGATTTAATCACAAATTATTGTCCCAAATCCCCTCCTTCAGCTCTGGTATACTTACAGTGAACTCTCCTAAAGGTTTTACAAATGAAGAACTGTTTCTCTTAGATAAAGATAACTGAATAAGAACGATGTTTATACATAAAATTAATCCTTTGTGACCTACATTTTCAATGTCTTTTATCTAGAATACATGGGAAATTATTGCATAGACTACTAACATAAAATGTGTATATTTAAATATTATAAACAGAACATATACAGATCAGATTTGAGGGATGCAAATATATTAGACAAATATTGACAAAGATAAAAGGAGAGCAAAAATTTTAAATAAAACTTAATTTCATAAATTGGAAAGGTTTTTAAAATTTAGTGGTGATGTTTACCTCTAAATGTCCTCTTCCATTATGTATTCCTGGCTTCTAAATACTATTAGAATTATAGTGACCTGCTTTACCAAAAATAACAGTGGATTAATATAATAGTTTGAGCAAAATCAACTAATTTAATTAACTTATCCATTACATCCTAAACTATTAAAAAGTAAAGTAGGGCTCCCCTGATGGCTCAGTGGTTGAGAGTCCGCCTGCTGATGCAGGGGACACGGGTTCGTGCCCCGGTGCGGGAAGATCCCACATGCCACGGAGCGGCTGGGCCCGTGAGCCATGGCCGCTGAGCCTGCGCGTCCGGAGCCTGTGCTCCGCAACGGGAGAGGCCACAGCAGTGAGAAGCCCGCGTACCGCAAAAAAAAAAAAAAAGTAAAATAATCCTGCTCTGAATTAAAGGACTGAGCTGCCCGTGGACATTTCTCAAAGATTCCTAACTTTCACATTAGTTCCCTTATTACTTCTGAAGAAAATCATTACGACCCCTTTTTCAGGTCTGTCTCTCCTTAGTTCCTGAAGAAATAAGCAGGAAAAACTGTCATACTTGTTGTTTGGCACTAGACCTACAAAAAAGCAAAAAGTGCTTTTGAAAATAAAAGGTTTAGTCATTTCAATCTTTTGACATAGACTAACAGTTTGAGTGATATTTTATTCTTTTGTTTTAAAGGCATGTCCATTTATGAGTGTAAATTTAAACTAACTCTTGAACCCTCTTTGACATTTCTTTTTGCACTGACTGCTTACTTCAAAACTCCTGATTCTATACCTCTTGCTAATATATGTGTCTAAATTATATGTGACCTTACTGTGAGACCTTGCATTCTTTGATTGGATGAAATGGTCACAAGTGTCCACTTATAAGACATCCTTATAGGCTAATTGGGAATCAGAAATAGTCAGGCTTAAAGAAACCATTTAAGTCATGGCTATCTCCAGTGTTGATTAACAAAGAGGTCTATAATTAGAATTTCGAGAGCTATCTTTTCAGAGTTAACATTTTGCATTGTTCATGTAGAAGCTAAGTCTCAAGAGTTTTATGGACCTCACAGACATCCTCTAGTGATTTTCTGCAGCATCTTGATAGTGTAATGGGAGGCTGACATCCTGGCTCTGGAGCACAGACGGCAACACTAAGCCATTGTAGTAAGTGTTGTATTTATATTGTTAATGCATTAAGTCATATTCTTTTTTACTACAGTTTTAAGGACCTCAGGTGCATAAGACTGAGGTGATCGTACTCATTAGTCCACATCAATCTGAGGAAGGTCCTTGATTTGTTTTATTACTTTCCTCTTCATCTCCCATCTCCAATCCCATTCCCCTCCCTGCTCTACTGGAAAAGTATGCAAAAGTGTGAGCTGTCCTTCCAGGTCCATCATATGGAAGCCCATGCATTTATGACCCAGCAATTTTGCCCCTGAAAATATATCCCAGAGAAAATCTTGTACCTTCACAAGGAACTATGCACCTGTCTGGGACCTAAATGGGACCTAATGAAACTTCAAAGCTTTTGCACAGTAAAGGAAACCAGAAACAAGACCAAAAGACAACCCTCAGAATGGGAGAAAATATTTGCAAATGAAGTAACTGACAGAGGATTAATCTCCAAAATTTACAAGCAGCTCATGCAGCTCAATAACAAAAAAACAAACAACCCAATCCAAAAATGGGTTGAGTTGTTCAGGAGAAGCAAAGAGATGCAAGCCACCTGTGTTCATCACTAAGTGAGCAGAAAAATAAAATATGTCTCATAGACATAGCAGGATATTATGTAACAGAACCAATGAAGTAGATTCTCATATAGTAACATGAAAAAGGAATGACACGGAATGAGATTAGAGCACAATGTCATTTATGTAAAGTTTTAAAACCATACACATAAAATAACACGAAGCATTTCTTAGATAGATGTTTATCTCATTTTTTTAAGGGAAAAATTGATGTAGTTTTTTAAGAATGAGAGGAAGAAGGAAAAGGAAAACATACAAGGGTAAAAGTGAAAAAGAAATTCAACAAAGGGTCTATGGATCTAATTTATTAACTATGTGCCAACACAATGCTAAGCTCTTTACACAAATTATCTTAGTCAAAATTATAACAACCTTAGGAGGTAGATACTGTTATTTCTATGAGGCTCAGAAAGGTTAATTGTCTCAACCAATGGTTCACTGCAAGAAAGTGTCAGATTCAGTTTACAAATGAAGGAAACCTGGCCCAAGAGTCACCAGGCAGTTATAAAACCACTCATGTCTGAGAGCTGTGTTTTTTTTGTTGTTTTTTTTTTGCGGTACTTTTTTTTTTTTTTTTTTGCGGTACATGGGCCTCTCACTGTCGTGGCCTCTCCCGTTGCGGAGCACAGGCTCCAGATGGGTTGTTTTTTTTTTTTTTTTTTTTTTTTTGGGTTCTTTTTTTTTTTTTTTTGCGGTACATGGGCCTCTCACTGTCGTGGCCTCTCCCGTTGCGGAGCACAGGCTCCAGACACGCAGGCTCAGCGGCCATGGGTCACGGGCCCAGCCGCTCCGCGGCATGTGGGATCCTCCCGGACCGGGGCACGAACCCGTGTCCCCTGCATCGGCAGGTGGACTTCCAACCACTGCACCACCAAGGAAGCCCGAGAGCTGTGTTTTTGAAGTCAAGATTGTTTATTAGGAATTTTCCCACAGTCAGTTTTCTCTGTTACAATTCTATGCTCAGCTTTCAACTGTTAGTTGTTTTCTTCCCCCCAGATTCCAAGAAGTGGATA
Source organism: Neophocaena asiaeorientalis asiaeorientalis (assembly GCF_003031525.2). NCBI lineage: Eukaryota > Metazoa > Chordata > Mammalia > Artiodactyla > Phocoenidae > Neophocaena > Neophocaena asiaeorientalis. Next base: position 1,928,022 of record NW_020174268.1, on the reverse strand, counting down.
TTGAAAGTAAAAGAAACAATTATAATCAACATTGAGAGATATACTCTGCGTCCCACAGATAAATACAGGTGCATCTGATTTACACTTTAGTGTTTCATTGATTTGGTTAGCATGACTTGTTATGTAAGAAACTAATAAGCCTAGATGCACTGTTAAAATTTATTTTCTTTATGTGAAAAGGTAAGAAAGTGATTCCATAATGTGGTGACTCACCTGCTATCATCACTTTACCTGAAGACCTGACTTGATCTACATATTATTTCTCTTTTCCATAGGCTGTTCTCAGTAGATTATTAAGCTTTTGAGAGTATGTGTCCTGTTTCTTCATCATCTAAACTATTCTATAGTTGATCTTTAAAATATTAAATAAAAATGTTTCTTAACCAGAATAATCAATTAAATGTCCTTCCTGGAAGTTTTATGCATTCCTTCCAGGTTGCTAGAGGTTAAATTTAACAATGATGAAATCTCTTAGAAAGTTTCAGAAATCCAGGCCACACACCTATCATCGAGTTGACCCTTTATTTTCTCTACAATTGCTTAGTGGAAAACGACTTTTGAGAGCTCTAACAGAGATGGCACAAAAGCTGCTTCTGATCAATGAAAGAACAAGGGAAAAGATGAGCAGTGTTACATCACTGGCATCACTGAATAATATAATGCTTTAGATTTTCATTTTTCTATTAAGTATGTTCAGTATACTATGCAGAGAAAGAAGTAGAAACTTCAACTCAACTTGGAAGCCACAGTGAAAAGTATTGTCCATTGATAATCTCATATGAACCCTCAAAAGCTACAAAAAAAAAGGAAATTTAGGGGATGGGATAGGGAGGGGAAATGAAGTTTGTCTTAGATGAACTTTGAGCTTCATGGCTCCAGAAATAGAAAAAGAATTGAATAGTAATGATAGAGGACATATTTAATACTTTCTACCTCTTGGAAATTTACTAATACCCTTTGTAATAATCCTTATGTTTCCACTAAGAAGAATCTAATTAAAGTGTTCCACATGGACTTCATTTCTTTATGTAGAGCAATGATTCTTTATGTTTTGGGGGTTACGAACCTCTCTTTTCATCTAATTTGATGAAAGTTATGGACTATCTTTTTTTTCAAAGTGCACATAATGCACCATTTTCCATAAAATTCCAAGGGTTCATAAATCTAAAACCCAAGAACTTAGACTAGAAAGTTCAAATTGATAGAATATTTAGCAACTCAATCTAAATTTCCCGTACAATTCTCTTCATAAAGTTTCCTAAGAAACATCTGGACATTTACCACTTTTGCAAGTATTCACACATAAAGAATGAAAACAAATCATCCTACTTCAGACCAAGTCCAATCTCGACATAATTAGATTTTGTTTATTTTACTGGAGCTGCCATTGAATTCTGCAAATTGCAGACATCATAACGAAACTTTCAGAAACTAGTACCAAAGGATGCAAAAAATATCTGGTTACCAAGGAGAAGGCTGGTGATGCCTTGTGCTAGTGGAAGGGAGGTGACATTAATCAGGGGCGATCTCAAACTAATAGATAAGAACTGAGAGCTCATCAAAGCTTATAGCTTTTTTTTTAAAAATAAATTTAGTTTTATTTATTTTTGGCTGTGTTGCGTCTTAGTTTCTGTGCGAGGGTTTTCTCTACTTGCGGCGAGCAGGGGCCACTCTTCATTGTGGTGCGCAGGCCTCTCACTGTCGCAGCCTCTCTTGTTGTGGAGCACAGGTTCCAGACGTGCAGGGTCAGTGGTTGTGGCTCACAGGCTCAGTTGCCCCGTGGTATGTGGGATCCTCCCAGACCAGGGCTCGAACCCGTGTCCCCTGCATTGGCAGGCGGATTCCTATCCACTGCGCCACCAGGGAAGCCCCAAAGCTTATAGCTTTTTGAAAAATAAATGTAGAAGAGTACACCAGTAGTATAGTTAACACTCAATTAAAATATTCTTGTCTAACTCCCATGCCAGGTACATCATTTAGGTTTAATGCAATCATGTATTGAGAGCAAATAGAAATGTTATTTCCCAGGTACATTTAATCCAGTCGAGAAGATTTGTTAAGCAGTGAGATTAGTTTCTTGTGCCTTGGGCTGCTCTAGAGAGAAACATTTATCCACTAGGAAAATATTTAGACCCCAAAGCTGTACCTACTGTCCACCTGAATGCTCATCTCTGTTCCATACCAAGGATGCGACGGCGACATTAGATTCTGCTCAGTTAGCTCAGACACGACTAATGAAGGATGTCATTTTCCATATTCAGAGTTTTTTAGTTGCTCCTGTGTGGGTGATATTATTTATAGCAATATGACAAATTTAAGGTAAAAGATAACAAGAGACAGGAAGGTATTGTGAGGAAGCCTGAAATAGGAAATCAGAAAGACTGGGTTTGATCACTGACTCTGCTACTTAGTAACTATGTCAACTTGTACAGTCTCTCTGGGCTTCAATTTCTTCTCATGTAAAGTGAACATATAATGCTTATCTGTTAGGAATTTTCTGGGTTTCCCCATCAGTCATCATAGTGAGGTATGTTTTTCTCTACATTCTGAATACACTTTAAATATAATTTTTATGATCCTTAATTTATGTGTACAATTTAAAAAGTCAAATATTACTGCAAGACTCAAAACAACAATAATGAAAAAAGCAGCAGTTTCTTTCCAGATTCCTGCCTCTCAGGGGCAACTACTATTAACTCTTTTTAATTGTTTATGTCCATTTTTATAATATGTTTGTATCTATTTCTGGATGTTTTCTCACACTTAGATATTATATATTGAATTCTTAAATTGAAAGATTAGAATTTACTTCTCCTGTCCCACCCTCCAGACACACACTTTCCCCTCATTCATCCTCCCAATGTAGTTTAAAACAGTTTGTGATTACATAAGGATTCAGTGTTTATATTATTATGGCAATAAACATCTCCAGAGCTGAGCCATGTAATTTACTAGAACTAAAAGAATGGAGGGGGGGCTTCCCTGGTGGTGCAGTGGTTGAGAGTCCGCCTGCCGATGCAGGGGACATGGGTTCATGCCCCGGTCCGGGAGGATCCCACATGCCGCGGAGCGGCTGGGCCCGTGAGCCATGGCCGCTGAGCATGCATGTCCGGAGCCTGTGCTCCGCAACGGGAGAGGCCACAACAGTGAGAGGCCCGCGTACCGCAAATAAAAAAAAAAAAA
>NW_020174268.1:1750985-1924698 GCF_003031525.2 Neophocaena asiaeorientalis asiaeorientalis | reverse complement strand
AAAAAAAAAAAAAAAAAGAATGGAGGAAAGTCTCAGAGACATCTGGAACAACATTAAACGCAACAACATTTGAATTATAGGTGTCCCAGAAGAAGAAGAGAAAAAGAAAGGGACTGAGAAAATATTTGAAGAGATTATAGTTGAAAACTTCCCTAACATGGGTAAGGAAATAATCAAGTCCAGGAAGCTCAGAGAGGATAAATCCAAGGAGAAACACGCCGAGACACATATTAATCAAACTATCAAAAAAAAAAATACAAAGAAAAAATATTAAAATCAGCAAGGGAAAAACAACAAAAAACATACAAGGGAATCCCCATAAGGTTAACAGCTGATCTTTCAGCAGAAGTTCTGCAAGCCAGAAGGCAGTAGACAGTAGCAGGACATATTTAAAGTGATGAAAGGGAAGAACCTACAACCAAGATTACACTACCCAGCAAGGATCTCATTCAGATTCGATGAAGACATTAAAATCTTTACAGACAAGCAAAAGCTAAGAGAATTCAGCACAACCAAATGAGCTTTACAACAAATGCTAAAGGAACTTTTCTAGGCAGGAAACACAAGAGAAGGAAAAGACGTACAATAGCAAACTCAGAACAGTTAAGAAAATGGTGGGCTTCCCTTGTGGCACAGTGGTTCAGAGTCCACCTGCTGATTCAGGGGACACAGGTTCGTGCCCCAGTCTGGGAAGATCCCACATGCCGTGGAGTGGCTGGGCCCGTGAGCCATGGCCAATGAGCCTGCGCTTCCAGAGCCTGTGCTCCACAATGGGAGAGACCACAACAGTGAGAGGCCCGCATACCACAAAAAAAAAATAATAAGAAGAAAGAAAAAGGTAATAGCAACATACATGTCAATAACTACCTTAAATGTAAATGGATTAAATACTCCAACCAAAAGACATAGACTGGCTGAATGGATACTAAAACAAGACATGTATATATGCTGTCTTCAAGAGACCCACTTCTGATGTAGGGACACATACAGACTGAAAGTGAGAGGATGGAAAAATATATTCCATAAAAGTGGAAATCAAAAGAAAGCTGGAGTAGGAATTCTCATATCCAACAAAATAGACTTTAAATTAAAGACTATTACAACAGACAAAGAAGGACACTACATAATGATCAAGGGATCAATCCAAGAAGAAGATATAACAATAGTAAATATTTATGCACCCAACATAGGAGCACCTCAATACATAAGGCAAATACTAATAGCCATAAAAGGGGAACTCAATAGTAACACAATCATTGTAAGGGACTATAACACCCTACTTTCACCAATGGACAGATATTCCAAAATGAAAATAAATAAGGAAACACAAGCTTTAAATTATACATTAAACAAACTGGATTTAATTGATATTTATAGGACATTCCATCCAAAAACAACAGAATATACCTTCTTCTCAAGTGCTCATGGAACATTCTACAGGATAGATCATATCTTGGGTAACAAATCAAACCTTGGTAAATTTAAGAAAATTGAAATCATATCAAGTAATTTTTCTGACCTCAATGCTACAAGACTAGATATCAGTTACAAGGAAAAATCTGTAAAAAATACAAACACATGGAAGCTAAACAATGCACTACTAAATAACCAAGAGATCACTGAAGAAATCAAAAAGGAAATCAAAAAATACCTAGAAACAAATGACAGTGAAAACACGATAACCCAAAACCTATGGGATGCAGCAAAAGCAGTTCTAAGATGGAAGTTTATAGCAATACAATCCTAACTCAAGAAACAAGAAACATCTCAAATAAACAACCTAACCTTACACCTAAAGCAATTAGAGAAAGAAGAACAAAAGAAACCCATAGTTGGCAGAAGGAAAGAAATCATAAAGATCAGATAGGAAATAAATGAAAAAGAAATGAAGGAAACAATAGCAAAGATCAATAAAACTAAAGGCTGGTTCTTTGAGAAGATAAACAAAATTGAGAAACCATTAGCCAGACTCATCAAGAAAAAAAGGGAGAAGACTCAAATCAACAGAATTAGAAATGAAAAAAGAGAAGTAACAACTGACACTGCAGAAATACAAAGGATCATGAGAGATTACTAGAAGCAACTCTATGCCAATAAAATGGACAACCTGGAAGAAATGGACAAATTGTTAGAAAAGCACAACCTTCCAAGACAGAACCAGGAAGAAATAGAAACTATAAACAGACCAATCACAAGTGCTGAAATTGAAACTGTGATTAAAAATCTTCCAACAAACAAATGCCCAGGACCAGATGGCTTCACAGGAGATTTCCATCAAACATTTAGAGAAGAGCTTATACCTATCCTTCTCAAACTCTTCCAAAATATAGCAGAGGGAGGAACACTCCCAAACACATTCTACAAAGCCACCATCACCCTGATACCAAAACCAGACAAAGATGTCACAAAAAAGAAGACTACAGGCCAATATCACTGATGAACATAGATGCAAACATCCTCAACAGAATACTAGTAAACAGAATTCATCAGCACATTAAAAGGATCATACAACATGATCACTTGGGGTTTATCCCAGAAATGCAAGGATTCTTCAACATACGCAAATCTATCAATGTGATAAACCATATTAACAAATTGAAGGAGAAAAACCATATGATCATCTCAATAGATGCAGAAAAAGCTTTCGACAAAATTCAACACCCATTTATGATAAAAACCCTCCAGAAAATAGGCATAGAGGGAACTTACCTCAACATAATAAAAGCCATATATGACAAACCCACAGCCAACATCGTTCTCAAGAGTGAAGAACTGAAACCATTTCCTCTAAGATCAGGAACAAGACAAGGTTTTCCACTCTCACCACTATTATTCAACATAGTTTTGGAAGTTTTAGCCACAGCGATCAGACAAGAAAAAGAACTAAAAGGAATCCAAATCAGAAAAGAAGAAATAAAGCTCTCACTGTTGGCAGATGACATGATACTATACATAGAGAATCCTAAAGATGCTACCGGAAAACTACTAGAGCTAATCAATGAATTTGGTAAAATAGCAGGATACAAAATTAATGCACAGAAATCTCTTGCACTCCTAAACACTAATGATGAAAAATCTGAAATAGAAATTAAGGAAACACTCGCATTTACCATTGCAACAAAAAGAATAAAATACCTAGGAATAAACCTACCTAAGGAGATGAAAGACTTGTACTGAGAAAACTATAAGACACTGATGAAAGATATTAAAAATGATTCAAACAGATGGAGAGATATGCCATGTTCTTGGATTGGAAGAATCAACATTGTGAAAATGACTATACTACCCAAAGCAATCTACATATTCAATGCAATCCCTATCAAACTACCAATGACATTTTTCCAGAACTAGAACAAAAACTTCATTATTTGTATGGAAACACAAAAGACCCTGAATAGCCAAAGAAAGATGGAGACAGGAAAACGGATCTGAAGGAATGAGGCTCCTGGACTTCAGAGTATACTGCAAAGCTACAGTAATCAAGGCAGTATGGTAGTGGCATAAAAACAGAAATATAGATCAATGGAACAGGATAGAAAGCCCAGAGATAATCCCACACACATATGGTCATCTTATTTTTGATAAAGGAGGCAAGAATATACAATGGAGAAAAGACAGCCTCTTCAATAAGTGATGCTGGGAAAACTGGAAAGCTGCATGTAAAAGAATGAAATTAGAACACCACCTAATACCATACACAAAAATAAACTTAAAACAGATTAAAGACCTAAATATAAGGCCAGACACTATAAAACTCTTAGAGGAAAACATAGGCTGAACACTCTATGACATAAATCACAGCAAGATCCTTTTTGACCCACCTCCTAGAGAAATGGCAATAAAAACAAAAGTGAACAAATGGGACCTAATGAAACTTCAAAGCTTTTACACAGCAAAGGAAACCATAAACTAGATGAAAAGACAGCCCTCAGAATGGGAGATTCCGATCTGGACCTAATGAAACTTCAAAGCTTTTACACAGCAAAGGAAACCATAAACTAGATGAAAAGACAGCCCTCAGAATGGGAGAAAATATTTGCAAATGAAGCAACTGACAATGGATTAATCTCCAAAATTTACAAGCAGCGCATGTAGCTCAATATCAAAAAAACAAACAAACCAATCTAAAAATGGGCAGAAGATCTAAATAGACATTTCTCCAAAGAAGATATACAGATTGCCAACAAACACATGAAAGGATACTCAACATCACTAATCATTAGAGAAATGCAAACCAAAACTCCAATGAGGTATCACCTCACACCCCTCAGAATGGCCATCATCAAAAAATCTACAAACAATAAATGCTGGAGAGGGTGTGGAAAAAAGGGAACCCTCTTGCACTGTTGGTGGGAATGTAAATTGATATAGCCACTATGGTAAACAGTATGGAGGTTCCTTAAAAAACTAAAAATAGAATTACCATACGACCCAGCAATCCCACTACTGGGCATATACCTTGAGAAAACAATAATTCAAAAAGAGTCAAGTACCACAACGTTCATTTCAGCTTTATTTACAATTGCCAGATCATGGAAGCAACCTAAGTGTCCATCAACAGATGAATGGATAAAGAAGATGTGGCACTCATATACAATGGAATATTACTCAGCCATAAAAAGAAATGAAACTGAGTTATTTATAGTGAGGTGGATGGAGCTAGAGTCTGTCATACAGAGTGAAGTAAGTCAGAAAGAGAAAAACAAATACCATAAGCTAACACATATATATGGAATCCAGAAAAATAAATGGTTCTGAAGAACCTAGGGTCAGGACAGGAATAAAGACACAGACGTAGAGAATGGACTTGAGGACATGGGGTGGCAGAAGGGTAAGCTGGGACGAAGTGAGAGAGTGGCATGGACATATATACACTACCAAATGTAAAATAGATAGCTAGTGGGAAGAAGCCGCATAGCACAGGGAGATCAGCTTGGTGCTTTGTGACCACCTAGAGGGGTAGGATAGGGAGGGTGGGAGGGAGACACAAGAGGGAGGAGATATGGGGATATATGTATACATATAGTTGATTCACTTTGTTATACGGCAGAAACTAACACAACATTGTAAAGCAATTATACTCCAATAAAGATATCAAAATAATTAAAATTAAAAATATGGATGGTTTCACAGTCTCCTGTAATAACAGTAATGAGCTCTTACTGAGGCCCTAAAGCTCTGGGGGCACTGTGTTAGCCCTTGGCATATATTATAGCTAATTCCTACAACAGTACAGCTTATTAGAAATTATAGCTGTACAGATGAGAAACTAAGATCTCAGAGGTTACAGATGACACAGCTGGTTACTATGCAGCCAGCATTTGAATCCATATCTCTCTGGCTCCAAAGCTTGCATTTTTGTCCCATATGATGATCTAAGTGAGCATTTGTTGTACCTAGGGTTTAACATTTGCCATCACTTAATAAGTATAGATGCTCAAGGCCAGTCATATGGGGCCTGATTATTTGTGCACTAAATCTGAAATTATTTTGCATCATGTAAACACTGGTGTCTCCTACGGGGGCAGAAGGTCTGCAGATGGCTTTCCTTAATTAGAAAAAACTGGCAGAAACAGGAAAACAGCTATTTAAGATGTTTTTAATTAAAGAAAATTATCAAAAGCAATTTCATCTTCAGATTAAGCTATTTTATATACATATGGCACAATATATTACAGAATAAAACTTGAAGGAATACACTTAAATATGTGATCTCTTTATCAATCTGTTTGTCACATTTCAATGATTGACAGCCACTGCAGAAAGACCATGTCTTTCTTTTCCCCTCCCAGGGCACTTTTGATTCATCACACGTACCCACAGGTCATACTCAGGTCCCAGATCCTTATCCTGTCTGTGGGACCTACAGTAGCTGGGGATGAAATTCCCTCTTGTTTCTCCTCCTGCCCCTCCTCCTAGAAACCTACAGAGGTTTCATTTTTTCACCTGTTGAGGCTCAGGAATAACATCTCCTTTTCTGAAAAAGAGCTACTGATATTTACCTATCTCTTGGGAAGCTTCAATTTTTTTTTTTTTTTCACATTCTGTGATCTGTCTTTTCAAGGCCAGACCATGGGGGCAAAAACAAGAAACCTGGTCAAAATATGTCTCTTTTTTCCTGGGCTTCTCCCCCTTGATAGCTTCCTTCCAATCAGGAAAAAGTCCTCTTTGACTCACTAAACTCATTTGATGAACTGTCTCAGCGGTCCCCCTTTAACAACGCCGTACGGTAAGCGTAGAGCCAGTTCTTTACATAACCTGTCAAATTTGTGACTGAGAAAGGGCACTCTTCATATTTTTGTTACTTTAAATATATTTGGGTTCATCAGAATGTTTTGGAGGTCTTGCTTCTACTATTCCCTTACACAGAGTGTTCTCAGTTCCTAGCATCCTCTCTGGTTTATATGAATGTTATGGTCCATGCGCGGTATGAAACACTTCCTAGTTACCTTTTTTTTCTTTCCTGATTTCCATTAAACAGAATTACTTACATTGTTTAGTTTTGTTTCTAACCATGAGAAAATAAAAGTTATGAAGGAAAAAACTCACCAAGATTCCTAGAAATTGCACCTAGTACCTCCAGTCAGTGGCAGAGAACACCTCCGCTCTCCCACTCCCAGGAGGTTTGCTCACCTGAGATAGGCCCAAAGACACCTGTTCATAGTAGAAAATCTAGAAGAGGATGAAGGAACAGCTCTGATTCCAGAGCAGAGTCTGTGGGGTATTGGTGATCCGTCATGTCACCACCTCAAGCCCGTGGCCTCTCGGCTCTGAGCCTGGATCTTCACCTACCTTGCCTATGTGTCTTGGTCTTAAATGCGATCTGTGTCTCTGGGCCTGGCCTGGTCAATGTTTGCTGATAGTTCAAGATGTGAACTGGTTACCACATAACTTTTATTTTACCCCAAATGTTGGATAAAAGAGGAAGATGAAACTGTGCATGCAGTCATGCCCAAACATGAGGTACATATCGGTGAAACATTTAAAGAATGATAGAGTGGCTGGGGAGAAAACTGGGTAGCAGGCAAGCAGTAGTACCAATGAGTTCAACTAACACATAGCAAATTCCTTGATCCAGGCTCAGCAAATTCTCCTTCCTTGGGCCAACATTTAAAAGTCAAATAGTTTGAACCAGACATCAAGAAAAGAGACAACGTTTGTTTCATTTTTTTCATAATCAAGTGAGAAGGATTCTTAACAGAAAACAGATTAAGCATAAATGCCCAACATCACGAGAGACTTTACTTAACACGTATCAGGAACAAAGTAAAAACGTCTTAACAACATCTGACCTTTCAAATGAAGATAATTGGGGAAACTGTAAGAAACCAACAACAAACAGATTTATTTATTTATTTTTTTAATGCATTACTTTTGCTGTTTGCCCAGAAGATCAGATTGCCCCTTTTGGGCAATGACAGGGGATGATACTTTAAACTCCGAACTGAGCCAGATAAAAGTTGCTGGTGGTTTCTTCCTCTTCAGGGAGTAGACCAGCAGAGTCCATGACAGGCCTTGGCCTTCCCTGGATCATTTCCTGACCACAGAGCAAGCCCCGTGGAGAGAGGGACCCAGGGCTACTTTGGCATCTTTGTTTCAGACCATCCAGGGTGCAGTCTTCCATTTGAGTTTCTGGCTGGCAAGTTCCAAGGAATCTGATCTTTTAGCCAATAATCCATTTCAATATTGTCCCAAAGAGTTGTAATAATAGACACGAGTCAGTCAATCAATTTTGCACCAAGTACAAATTCTCCCCCAGCTCTCCTTTCTGAACCAGAGCTCTTTCCAGGAATCAAGCAACTGCTACTGAGAAATTGTTCACTCCTAACCTGTGAGCAGCATGCAGAAGAAGGATTTCAATTAAGATGCCAGGCTGGTGATGTTGGTTCAATCATTAACGTATTACATTTTCCGGATTGAATAGCTGAAGGTTACCCAGAAAGATAGGAAAGGAGAGTTGGAACCAGAAACACAGATTAGAGAATTAGATTAATTGATCATTTCATTTTCCAAACTACATTCAGAAAGTTTAGAATTATTTAATCTGGCCTGTGTTAAAGTTCATATTTCACTATCTGGGAAGAAATGCTTTGCTAAGCAAATTAACAGAGTAATAAAATTATCTAGTGCATTTTAACCTACCAAAAACAATAGGGTATAACTATTTTCTTTTTTGTGCTTTATTTCTATAAAATTTGAATGAGTGAAGGAAAAGATAATATTTTGTTCAATAGTGAAGGTTTGATTTATTTATTTACTTATTTTTTGGAATAGTGATTCATGTAACTTTCTTACATGACAACAAGAGGATGAAACAGTGTTTAGAAAGAAAAACAGTACATTTAGGAAGACTCAAAAGACTGCCAGAAGTTTTGTTTCAACATTTCACGTCTCAGTCTAGCTTTTTTATTTCTATATTTGAAAATTAAGTTTTGTTATATTCAATCAGTATCGATAGAATTATATTACGATTGTAGGTAATTTGATGAAAAAAAATCACATCTAATATGACTAGGAATGACTTTATTGAGTCATACTGTGTCCTTGAATCAGCACTGCTATATCAAACTAGTTTTTCTCTGTATTAAAGACTTTTTTCTTTTTACAGTCCTTCGGATACAATTTTCTTTTAGGGAATCAAAAGCCAAAACAGAATTTTTTCCCATGTTAAACATTAGGGCACCTGGTATAGAGACCCGAGATGTGAGGCAAGAGCCAGTTTGGGTAGACCAGGAACCTGGTAACAGGTAGGAACCAGGTAGCTCAATGACCTGACACCAGGAACCCACTGTATCTGGAAGAAGTAATCCAGCTGGTCTCCATTCCTAAGACAGGGTAAAGGCTTTCTTGTATCTGAGCTAGCCAAGAAAATACATGGAACAAATATTGGTTAAGAACAGGACAATCTTATATTTATTATGGAACAAATATTGGTTGAGAACAGGACAATCTTATAATTTATTGTCCAAAGTGATGCACTCTTGAGAGTAAAAGATGCTATTAATAATTATGCCAAGACAAAAGGTGTAAACTAAGTCTCTTCCAGGCAAAATAAGACCTACAGCCAGCCAGTTAGAAACCAGGTAGACCTATACAGTTTTCAGAGCCTAAAAACTTAGGGCAGAGGGAATCAGCCACCAATACTTTCATTATACAGGTGGAGCAGCAAAGGTGTAGAGCTGTGAAGATGACTTTCTCAAAGCCTGACAGCAGTTACTGGCAGAATTAGGACTAGAATAGAACTTCCTGCTCCCAGCTCAGTGTTTTCCTAATGAATCCCATATTTTTATAGTGTTTTATTCTCTTCAAAGCACGGTCACAACCTCTTGTAGACCCAAGTCTCCCCAGGCCATCCCATTCCGGAATATAAACCAAGGTCATAGCAGAAACAACAAACAGTATTTTCTTGGTTATTTCTCTACCTGTGATTTTAGAAATTCCAGTTCTACTTTAAATTCCCATCACATAATTTTGAGGAGCTTCCTCAGGCAAACTAATGTTTGTTCACGAATAAAATCCTCCCTACATTTTGGAGAATCCACCGTTTCTCTGCATCCACCTTCACACCAGGGTAGCACCGACATCACAAGCTGGAGATCCAGAGTCAGGACTGGGTTCCACTTCCTTGCCAGTATTATAGCTTTGAATACAATATTTAACCTCTCTAAGGCCTAATATTCATCTAGGTCTAAATTTTTGTAAAATGTGACCTTTGTAGAATTACTTTCTGGAACTATGACTATTAAGTGAAATAACGTACAGTCAATTCTCATTATTCACAACAATTAGAGTCTATAGAGTCACCACAGACACTGAATTAGTAAATACTGAACTGTCGTTAGGAGAAGAAATACAGAGTTAGGTTCCTGAGAGCCTCTAGTCACATTTTTGTCAAGTAATCAATACATAATCTCGTCTTATATGTGTTTCTGTTTAAAGATAACTTGTTTAATATACAGTGTTGATTCATTAACGTTAAACTCATGGCCAATAGCATTATAACTCATGCTGAAACAAAGCTTATCTAATGTATACTTTTTTTCTCTAAAACAGATCACAGCTTTCTTGTGCTTAGCAATACAAAAAGGTACTTTAGCATTACACTTGGGGGCCATTTCATACGGTGAAATCACCAACAAAAAGCACAAAAATGAAAAAAAAAACATGGTACTACACAGACTACAAAAAGGACCCTTGTTTACAGTATGAAAGTTGAAACAAGAAGAGAACGTCACCCTGTTTGACCTCAGCTGGGAACACACATGTCAGGGGACTCAAATTTTTCTCTGTTCTGCCCTTGTCCCTGAACGACCGCAAAAGCTCTGTGAGTATTGATTTTGGAGTCACGAATACTCTAGCAAGTAGGCAAATATGGAATTCCACAAAAAGCTTAGCACAGCACATGACACAGACACACACCCCCCCAATAAATGTTAACCATTGTTGTTCTGGTGTGATCATGGTTAAGAAAAGCCCCTGCCCCTGCCAACGCCTAAGGCACAGGGAGGCCACCACCCAACAATTGCTGGAGACCCCAGAGCTGCCTACTGCTGGTGTCAACCAAAGGAAATATTTTCTAGCTCATTGATCAAGTCTTATATCCCAGATAGAAAGTGTTGTGAATTTTTCCCAAGTGTCTCCAATGTCCACCAGATAATGGACCCCTAGCGAGCCCACCTTCCAGGTTCTCTAGGATCAAACACTACTGAATCCTACGTGAACATCACGTCTCTGGCTCAGACACCCTTCCCCACTCCTGGGCCCCACTTCTCTGCGTTGCATTTGTCCCTCACAAGGTGCTGATGTGTTACGTAGGCAAACACATGGCACAGCGGAATGAATTAATGACCCAACATCAGACAAATTCTACACGCACTTGAACGCTTCCCAGTTTCTCGTACAAAAGGTACCCTCAGATTTTCCATTCCCCTCTTCCGTTTACTTTTTATTTTGTTTCTCAAGTTCCTCCTTCAGCCCTCTCTGTGGCTTTGCCTATTCTCCTATTCTCGGAGCCTGTTCTTGAAATGGATTTAACTCCTCCTTTGGCTGCCCTCAGGGTTTTCTCTTTCCCTCTCCTCTTTGACTCCTTGATTTCTGGCTATTCACTGTCTCAAATTCCAATTACTCCCTCCTCCAGCAGATCCTCTTCCTGAGGATCTTTCTATAATTGAGCTTGTTGTTCTCCTCTGGCTGTCTTCACTTCCGAGAACAGTCTCCTCCCTGCGCCCTTTCCTCCCCTGTGGCCCTTGGACACAGTTGTTTTCTCTGGGGCAGGCCCAGACTGTCGCCTCTCCTCAGTAGGGGGTGTCTTCTCCCCGCTGTCTCTTCCTGTGCTTTTTGTGGAGCCCTAGCTGCATTCTCGGTTTCCCACTTCCCCTTTCTCTCTTATCTCCATCTGAAATCCATCACCCTTGACTCATGCGATTTGTAGGTTTGGATTTTGCAGAAAATTGCATTGTCTTAAAATAGGTGGTGCTTGAACAGGCTGTGTACCTCCTTTGTAGAACAGCTCAATGTCACATGGATTTGGAGACACCGCAGGTCACATCCCACCCTCTAAATTGCAACTCCACACAGGCCAGCCCGTTGTGATTGCCAACCCAGTGTGTGCCTTTCATTTGTCTTCCAAAACCAGCATGATGAAGAGCTGATCCAGTTGCTTCCAGTTCTGGAGTTTTAAATATTATACCCAAACGTTGATTTGCTCTACAAGTTAGCTCTCTGACCTTGCTGCTTCCACTTCCTCTACCCTGCCCCAATTCCACTTACCCAGCCCCCAATTACTGTCCCCAAACAACTCTCCCTAGATTGCCAAGGACTTCCCAAGGTCAATCTGATGACCTTGCCCATTCTCCTGTGCCTGCCTCCTTGTCTTCTCAGCTCTGTCCAACACTGTTCATTCTTTCCTTCAACAAATAGTCTTCCGGTATCTCTCCATACCAAGCACTGCTGTAGGTACTCAGAAAAGGTGCCCTCATGAAGTGTATATTTGATTAGGGGGCTGAGATCAAACCACATAAATAACCAATTGTTATTACGTACACAAACGAGCAAGTAAATTATCTAGTATATTAAATGGTCCTAGGGAAAACAGAAAAGGGAGAGCAGGTAGACATCACTAAGAAGGTAACAATCAAGCAGAGACTTGAAGGAGGTGAGAGGCAGCCATGTAGACAGCTGAGGAAGGGTACTCCAGGCAGAGAGGGTGGGCAGTGTTAACACCCTAAGGTGGGACCTGTCTGCATGTTCAAGGAATAGCAAGGAAGCCAGTGCACAGGAGAGGAGAAAGTTACGGGGAGGGTCATAGAAGACAAGTCAAAGAGCTGTTAGACCTCAGGCCATCTTGGACCTTGTGAGCCCTGCTGCTCGCATTCCCCCTTGGCCTCCATAAATGCTTTGTGCTGGCTCTCTCTTTAGTTTCTTCCTCTGCTTCCTCCTCCAGGAACCTTGTCCTCAGCTGATGCCCTTGGAGTTGGGGTCTCCACATGCTCTTTGATCTTCCTCCTCTTCCTCCTCACCATCCCTCCCTTTTCAATCACATCTACTTCCTTGGCTTCTGCGATGTGACTAATTACCAAAACTTCCTCCAAGTTTATACCCACTTCCAAGGTGCTGTTTTTAACTTGGTGTCTTACCCACATCTCACACTTCCTGTGAAATACATCAGCTTTCTCTCACACAAGTCATTTCTGGGGACTTTCCTATTTCCATTAGTGAAAATTCTACTTTCTTGGCCATTTGTGTATTAAAATTTCATAATTACCATCCTCCTCCTTATCTAATCAGTGTCAAAGGGCTGTTAAATCCATCTCCACAAACGAAAACCTCACATGAGGATCATACTTTTTTCTAAGAGAAACATAATTTTTTTTTTTTTTTTTTTTGCGGTACGCGGGCCTCTCACTGTTGTGGCCTCTCCCATTGCAGAGCAACAGGCTCCGGACGTGCAGGCTCAGTGGCCATGGCTCACGGGCCCAGCCGCTCCGCGGCATGTGGGATCTTCCTGGACCGGGGCACGAACCCGTGTCCCCTGCATCGCTGGGTGGACTGTCAACCACTGCGCCACCAGGGAAGCCCAGAAACATAATTTTTACTAGAGTTTGCCAAGGCACTTTTAGACCTTCATAATATTATTGTATGTGTCTCCCAGAACTCTGAATACCATCAGTATTTCTGTAATGAGTCTAACAAATCAGGAATTGATTTCATTTTACACTAGAATCATTCAAACATTTATAATAAAGTGCAATTCCAAGGTGTCAACTAGACAAGGTAGCCATGGTTTTGTTAACACCGGCAGAGTAATAGGATCTAGGTTACAGGCTCTTCTTTGGGCGCCAGAACACTCAGATCCTTTCCTGGGTCTTCCCTCACATTTGTTTATCTTCTTTGGCTGCTTTGCAGCTCCTGTCTGGCACTATAATTCAGTTGTTTATCACAGATCCACTCAGAAAAGAATTCAAGGAATGAGTGAAATTCCTGAAAGTAACCTGTCCACCCTCCAACCTGTTGAAAGATTGCACAACTTACAGGCCTGCATAACTCAGCACTAGTTTCCACTGGCACCATTCAGATTTTACAAGAGAGTCCCATCGTTCACCGCAAGGCTGGCTTGAGTTGTAGGGTACAGGCTGCCTTATTTACTTTTCCTCAGGCATTGTTATTTTCCGTGGCACTTCTTCTACAATAACAAGATGAGGGGTTACCCCCTGCGGTGCCTATCTCTCCCTCTCTCTCCCTCCCCGTCCCTCCCGTCTCTCTCCTGAGAAGCCATTACCCAGCCTGCCTTTAGACAGATGGAGAAAGAGCCAGTAGAAGCACAGCTGATCTCTCTTGACCAGTGAGTGTCATTTCTCCCTCTTAGGGGACAGACCTTCCTGGAGCATGTAACATGTTCTCCATTCCTGTTTGTACAACTGCCCACTCTTCTTCCTTTGGCGAGGAAGAGGCATCTCCAGGGAGGAGCTATGCTCCCTGTGTGGCACAAGCTCTAGCTCTCTTAGCAAGGATCCAAAACCATCATTGGAACAAGATGGTATCAGTGGTGGGGTCTTCACGTGGATGCTCGTAAGGAAAGACAAGGTAGAGTGGTCCCAGTCCCATCAGACCAGCCAAAGTGTCCACTTGCAGAGACTGACCACTCAGCAGACACACCTGAGGGGTTTCTACGGGTCTTAACATTGGGATTTAGGAATCTGATGACAGTTCTGAGACCTGATGGAGAAAGGAAAGGGGTGAGGGTGACAGAAGAGAAGAGATCAGGGTTTGGGCAGAAATAAGGTTGGAGGGGTTTTCCCACTCCTCCCCCAGACACCGGGGCCACTGTTGGGGCCCTGGGCCACCACAGACGGGCTTTCACTGTTCACAGGCCTGTCTAGCCTCAGTCTCACAGTGAGACCATGAGCTGACAGTGTTATTGACGTTTCTAGTACATTCTTAAAACACTTAGGCCCACGGTACTCTTTGCACATCTGTGTGAAGAGTCCAGTGTATTTGGACTGGGGTCTATAGGTTGGAAACTCAGTGAGATTTTGTTAGGGGCTCAGAATTCGAAGTCTAGCGCCTCCCACTGGCTACGTCTGCCACGCAGCCACTGTCTAAGTGTTCCTCCCGCACCTGTGCCTGAGGACTAAGAAGCTGCTGTGAATTCCTGGCTCAGGGAATTCTCCTGAAGCCTCGTGGTCTAAACTCTGACGTCATCACATGTGGGTTCCTCTCATCTTCTGCTCTAGTTTCTACCACAGTGTGAAAGCCCCTTCCTGTGCTGTCCCGTTTGGAACTGGTCATTGGGTTCTGAACACATACTACTGGTCTGCAATCCCTGCAGAAAACTGACTCACATAATTTTCTCCAGGCTCCATTCTCTGTTCTCATGAGTAGGAGGTGCCCAAGACACCAATGACCAGGCAGGGAGTGTAGACACATTGTATGTCCCTAAATATAATGGGATCTGGTAACTGGCTGTGTGGTGGGAAAATGTCCAAGGGGAGGAGAACCTGTACACAAAACAGAAATTCATCTACATTCAAGGGGCATGCATTTCATAGTGGCCAAAATCTTGAGAATGCACAGCTTAGACATCCTTCATTGGCCTGACGTATAGTGGTACTGACTGAAATTCAGAAAAGCACACTGACCAATCCGATTAGCCAATACAAACAAATTCGATGAAAAAAAATCATATCCTATGAACAACAAATGTATGTTTTATTGTAGACTTTATTTTTAAATTATCTATCTGGTCAATTTAGTCAACACACTTAAAGTCACTATGTATATGGGCATATTCTGGAAAGATAAATTTTGTTCTTCAGTTTATCACCTCTGCCAAAGAGTATCCTGGGTTGTTTAGCTTGTGTCATTCATCATTGACTAGTTAGCCTTTTAATTGTTCTCATCTTATGAAGAAGGAGAATGATGGGAAGAGTACAAAGGGAGGAGTTTCTGGAAATGGTGTAAAACTTTGACATAACTTCCTGAACCATCCTCTTGTTCTTGGTGACCTGGTCTGGAGAGTCAAGTGCACACATGTGCTCAGGAGGCCAGCAGTGCCAAGTGCCCTCAGCCTTGGAGGTGGACATGTGGGTGCATCCAACTCCCACAGAGCTGAGTCTGAGCTCACTTCCCAGATGGTTGCAATAAAACCTTCCTTTCACATAAAAGGGAAACATTTTAAAACAGCCCTCCTATGTACAGTACTATCCCAGGCAAAGGTAGGAAATCAAGTCTGAATCACCCATTTAAATCCAAAGTACTATTTTTAATTGATGGTGTCAGTTGTTATTTGACACTCTGTCCTGAAGTCTGGGCCTCTTGGCCAGCGTTCCAGTCATTTGCTGATCATTAATGGAGTGGGTGAGACATGACTTATTAACGAGTTTCGGTTTGACGCTGTGAGTTGGAGGCATAATGGTCTTGCCCCTTCTCTACCAAATGATCAAAGTCCAGCTTCCTAAACTGTGACCAAGCACGGCTCCCACCCACATCTTTCTCATCTCCACCCTTCCCAAAATAGGCAGGGTTTTATCAAAGAGCTTTCTTGTTTGATGCCACTATATGATTATAATTTGGACAGGGTAGCATTTTGAAATCCAAGATTTTTTATAAAGGGCTTTTGTTAAAAAATATAAAGCTGGATTTCCCCTAGTGATGTTTATATTCACGGATCACCCAGGCTTTCATGGCCCAGACTTCTTATGTATTCCCAGAAATTTGGCAAAATCTTCTGAGAGGAAGCCTCTGAAAAACTCTCCTGTTTTTAGCATCTCAATTGTCCTCAGGCTATTCAGCAAGATCCTAGAACCTGGGGACCAAGGAAGGGGCCAGAAAGGTGGCAAGCATCCTCAGTTCTCACAGCAGGGGTCAGGATTCAGGAACCCCTGGGGTGCAAGGTAGGAGATGGGTCTTTCAGCCTCTCTCCCTGAGGTGAGTTTACTGTCCTGGGCTGGCTGCCCTTTATGAGTCCACCGTGCCTGTTTGTTTTTTTGGTGGATTAGCTTTCCTCTCGTTGGTTCTCATGTTTCTATACCCCAGAATAGAGCCTGCTGACTGCCAGGAAGTGTTTTTCACCCCAGCCTGACCAGTCAGGGCAGTAACCACAGTCTAAGAACCAGGAAGATCCAACTGCAAGTCTGAAGCAATTTAATTTATTTTAATAAATTTTGACAATAAGTAGAAAATGTGGAGGCCAGTTCTCCTTTCCTTAGTCAATTCAAAATATGGACAAAAACAATCAAATCCAGGGCTTCCCTGGTGGCGCAGTGGTTGAGAGTCCGCCTGCCGATGCAGGGGACACGGGTTCGTGCCCCGGTCCGGGAAGATCCCACATGCCGCGGAGCGGCTGGGCCCGTGAGCCATGGCCGCTGAGTCTGCGCATCCGGAACCTGTGCTCCGCAATGGGAGAGGCCACAACAGTGAGAGGCGCGCATGCCGCAAAAAAAAAAAAAAAATCAAATCCAGATTTTACCCAAATGTGTCAGATGATTACTTCAGATTTTCCATTTCATCGTGTTATTCAAATGTGTTTCACCAAATGAAAATGCCTATGATCTCTCAGTGTTTTGTTATCATCAAACATTTGAGAGACCAGGAAAGCAATTTGGTGATATATGTCAAAAGCCATATAAACATGCATATCGTTGTGTAAGTGATTCCATTTCTTGAAATTTTTTTTTGAAATTGATCCTCAGAGAATAAGCAACTACTATACATAAAAATTTAGATAACTGAGCAATCATCTTGAAACAGATCAAATGTCCAGCAAGAGATTTAGACTAAGTAATGGCTAATCCACGTTACAGAATATTATACAGCCATTTAAGAGTTCTATCTATAAGAATAGTAATGGCATGAGAAACATTCCATATCAGAAAAGGAAAAGAAAGGGGGTGGAGAGAGATACAGACAGAGGCAGAGGGTTGGGAGAAGGGGTGAGATGAGAAGATGAGAAACTGGAGGAGAACCAAATGTGAACTCAGTACTTTCAATTTGTGGGATGAGAGAGCAGGACTGAGCCGCGGCCAGCACGTGGGATGTTGCGATGAGCATGTAGAGACTCTTCTGAGGACCTGCACACTTGCTCAGCTGGTTGGTGTTAGTAAGCCATCCTAGAGACCTTGCAAGTCGTGAGAAGAAGGTGAGCAGCATTACGTGCAGATGGAGCCCACGTGCCCTCTGCTCAGACCAGGGAAACTTCTCTGTCTTTACCAACTGCCCTTACGGGGCATCCTTAGCATGCTTGGTCACGCTCCTCTTTAATAAAAAAACAGTACTAATGAAGAGTCCCTCATCCTGATGCTTTCTTAAAGGTACAGCACTCTGCCTCTTCTCCCTTTCCCAGGCACACTTCTCTTTCCAGGAAGAGAATCAAAGTGTCAGCTTCCTTGTGGTCCATTCCCTCCTCTGCCCGTTGAAGTCAGCCTTGACACCCACTACAGCACTGAGACCGCGGTGGCGAAGGTCACCACGTGGCTTCCTAGTTGCCGAGCCAAATAGGCCCCTTTAGGTTCTCACTGCTTGGACGTGGCACCGTACTTAACCATCCCTTATTGAAATTTGCTCTAAAACCCTCCAAAGGCACCACTCTCAACTGATTCTCCTTCTTTCACTCTTACCTTTCCTCCTTTGTCTCTTTTACTGGCACCTCCCACGAGGCCTGGCCATTCCCAGTGACCTGCTGAAAAATGTCTCCTTATCTTTCAAGACTTGGCTCCAAGTTCAATACCACTGTGACGTCTTTGTTCACTCAGGTCGCCTACCTGCCTCCCCACAGGTGGATTTACATGGAGGTTAATAACACTCAAGCATCAGGGCACTTCATTCATGCGTTCATAAGGTCATAGATCTTTGTAAACTTTGCATATATAAACTATTTTAACTGTAATGAGTTAAGTCCGCTGTCTCTTTCCCACTCTGACTGCCCCTACCCCAATTTACATACGTCTCCTCATGCTGGGTAGCTTGGAAAGGCTGAGGACATTTGGGGGATCCAGTCTGGAGAGAGTTGAGCTAGAGAGACATTTATTTGGATTTCATCAGGTGTATTTATGTGGTTCCTAAACACTTCCATGTATAGTTAAGTGACACTAGCTGCGCCAGTGTAGGAATGGCTTCCAGGAATCCCCGTCCTGCCCACAGGGCTGACTCACCCTGTTACTCACCCTGTAACATGACACTCAGGAGTGAGGCCAGAGGCTGTACCATAGCAAGAGCAGCCCGCTATACTGGGCACAGACCATGAGGGCAGTTAAGTGAAACGAGACGTACCGAAGTGTCTTCTAGTCTTTCAAAATATAAAATTGTTAAGTGAGTGACTCAGCCTTTAATCACACCTAGTCAAAAAGATCAATAATAAAAAACAAATTTCACTGGACTAAGTTACAGGAAAGACTGAATTACATTTCTGTCTTTCTATGCAAAATAATTGTAAAAAAAATCACTGTCATATGCAGAGGAGATCAAAGATTATATGGTCAAAAAATACAGGGAAAAAAGTAATAGATGTTTGCTATGGAGTTAGTTAATAAGAATACTATGTCTTTTTTCCCACTTGGATTTTATATCTGTGCTATTTGTCTGATTTTTAAAATTTAAATTTGTTGGAATTTTTTCTCACTCTAAATAAATAAAATTTCTCTTTTATACTTCAATTTATATTTGTAAGTTGGTATTTTTTTTCTTAGAGAGAGCCCTGCAGATCACATAAACTTTAGGCTTTATAAGCCTGGCTGCCCCTGGCCTCCCCTGCAGACCTAGGTAGCAGCCCCAGGTCTTCATCTGGTAGCTCCATTGTTGACACCAGATACAAATACTTAGTGCAGGCTACATAAATGTTTGTTGAAAAACATATCATCTAAAAATCTTAGGATGCTACACTCAGAGGGTGAGAACTAAGGGTGCCAGAGCATCCTAGAAAACCAACCCCAATTTAGATGGGCCACTGCCAACTCTTATGCTCCTCTGCCCATATAGTGCTTCTAAATACCGTGTCTCATTTCATCTTTACAATGTCCCCGTTCCTGACGAGTGGGAGACAGAATAAAGGAGAAAGATGCAGGAATTCCTCTAATTACTCTAGGTGACTCAGAATATAGATGCAGCCAAATGAAGAAGAAATTAAAGAAGCATAATGAAAAGTATCTGCCTAGGACCCCTTGAAACACCGAGCTCCCCAAATTCCCTTTTCTGCAGAGACCACCCAAGTGTTAAGAATATATAGTCAGGGCTCAAAACTCATCTTCAAACATCAATCCCTGTACTTTGTTACTCTACTCTGTCTTGGAGGCCTTGCTATTTCAGGTGATGAACTCTACCCAAGGCCTAAATCGTAGGTTTTCAGCCAGTTGCTAAGTCTGCAGGACACACACCCAAGTTTGGCTTTTTCCATTTTCAAACTGCTTCTTGCCCCTATTCTGGAGATACTCCCCTGTTCCAGAGTATATCTGTGGGACATCAGATACACTCTCCTTAGTTTGAGTCTAATGTTAATCCCTTTCTGTATCATTGATAACAATTTGCTCCATCTTCTGGGTTTTACCATTGGAACCCTGTGACCTAAACTCACCCCTGCCCTCCACCTCAGTTCAAGTTCTTTCCTTCTTTGATGACTAGTCTCTTCCCCTCTAGATTTTCATAACCATAGAGATGCAGTCCTTTTCTTTCAGCCTTTGTAGGTGTTCATCTGGCATCTTCATCATTGGGCCCTTAACCTCAGCATCCCCTCTCTCTACAGACATTACAAGCAAATTTCCTGGAAATAATTCACATTTGTCTGATAAATAGCTCCTGTGGTTTAATTCAGTTTATCCCACATCTTCTAATCCTGTCAGTCCACTTTTTAATATAGGTATAGAGCTGCATTCTAGTTCCATGTCTACAAGTCACTCAACAGCTCCTCACTGATAGAGAGCAAGAGAACACTACCTCAGGATTTATAAATAAAGGGGATGGCCTGGATAATCCAGTTTAGAAAGTCAGTAAAAGTAAACACAAGACAATCAGGAAAAAGAAAAGAAAGAGAAGGACGTGGAGAGACTAGCCATGAAGAAGATGGAACTCTCATTCCACGTTGTAGACAAAATATAAAAGAAGATTTGGAAAACAAAATTGCCGGTGTCTTCTAGAGAAAATTGAAAAATAAGTCTAAAACCTGGAAGCATAGGACAGGTATTTGAAACAAGAAACAAAATAAATATAATGTAGAATGTTATGTCCCAGTGGCAGAGAAACGGCCTTCTCTGCCCAACTGAACTGAAGATGCAGTGGGCCTTACGGGCCCACACTGAACACAGAGAAAAAGAAAACCCAATCACCAAGACAGCAGGTATTGTAGGCAGATTACATTCTTAGCTTGTAAAAAATAATAATAATAATGAACTGCGTAGCTCTTCTTTATATGCTGCATTTTGAAATTTGATATTTAAAAGAACAACAGCAGATTAAAATAAGACGGCATTAGCACAAGAAATGTGTAAGGTTAAAAAGAGACACAATATATTTATGTGAGAATTCTCTGGAGGTAGATTCAAAGCATATTCAAGTTTGAAGATACAGGGACAATATATTTCAAAGGTAATAAGAATATTTGCGTCTTGTTTTTGAATAAACTTGGTATGACTCCAACAACCAGTTGTTCATAAATATAGGTTTTTCAGAATTATTAATTAAAAGCCAATTAACAATCATCTCAACCTGGATTTCTTTCCAGTTCCCTTGGCAAATTCACTGTGGGTCTTTCTTGAAAGGGAAATATAACCAAGTTGTGTTCTGCCTGACATTCTTCCACCATCACACAAGGAAGCAAACAGGGTTTTTTCTGCTAATGTTGGCATAAATTTGTGCTCAAAGAATAGAACATCCCAGGGGAGTGTCAAACCACGAGAAAAGGGTAGGTAAGAGATAAAAATCTGCATTACCTGATCTTGGCCAAATCTGGGGGAATGGCATTTTTCAAATACTGGGAGTGTTTCCCTGCGCTTACACATTAAAAACTTTTCCTACGCAATGTCCAGAATACTATGTACATCTTTGACAAATGAAGGTTCCTTTTAGGAAAAGGAGAGTCTCCAGGATTTTACCCCTCCCAAGTCATGTAAGTCTTGGAGTAGACAAAGGCCAGTGGCAATATCCACTGTTCTTCATCCCCGTTTCTGCCTCCCTCTAGGGCCCCAAGTACTTCAAGGGACTAGATGCCGTGTATTAAACAAACACATTGACTGGCACTGCTTTCTGTCATTTCATGAGGAAGCCCTCAGCAGTCATCTTAGCAGCAGAGAAACAGCAAGGAGAGTAAAATTAAAAGGTACTTTTCTTTCTGTTATATCCTAGATCGTGCTGGGTCCCCAGAGAGGATTCCCCAAATCCATTGTACAGCCTTGCGTTGTAAATGAATACGCACATACCAGAGAGACATGTTAAACTTTTCTGGTTATTACAAAGAAACCCACCCCATTCTCTCCCACCCCCATGTCCACATCCCCCATGTCCACCCCCTTCCCCCATGTACTCCGTACTTGGCATAATTCCCTGGCAGGGGAACATAGATTGTGTGATCTCTGATTGTGTCTTTTCTCAGGAGGAGATCCAACCATTCAAAAAGAGTTGTGTTTCCTGGGGATGCACTGAATAGCATCTCTGTTTTCTCCGGAAGCTGTTTATGTGCTCACTTTGTGTTTCACCAGCCACACCTCCAACTAATTCAGGCAAAGAGGTACTGTAAAGAGTTCACATTTGAATTGTTTTGGACAATTTTCTGGCAAGAATTGAAGTGTTCCAAGGTAGGGGCTACTTTTCCCACAGAAGAGTAGGCATCACTTGGCTGACAGGTCTTTTCAGCAAGCTCACCTCTCACTTCTCTAGCTGCAGGGAAGGATACCATAGCTAAGAGCTAAATTCCAGCTGCGTGCAGCGACCAGGCCACCTTGACCTACGAGAGTTAGTTATCACAGGTTCCAAGGGGAATCTGTGCATCTTAGGAACTGTTTCATCGAAGAATTGGAGCCAGATTTCTGGAATCAAAGGGAGATGTCTAATATTCTAAGAAGTTGAAGTAGTTCTGATAGTCTTAAAAAACTGATGTTATAACAATTCAATATTTCAGTGAAACTTCATTTATATGGGCAAGAACCGAGACTGAGATCACTGTGACATTTATAAGCATTGCCATAAATATGTCCTTTCCATAAATCTGGGCTTTATGACTGCTTGACTTATAGAATTCAGAGGTAAAGACACTATTCTAGTTTTCATACACTGGTCTTAAAGACACTGGGTTTTCATTTCCTCTCTCTTGGGATTCTCACATTTGAGAACCAACCACCATGCTATCAGGAAGTCCAAGCAGCACATGAACCTGGTCAAGCTACCCCAACTGACCCCCAACTGAGCAGACCCCTGACAGATCTCATATTCATGATCAAAATAAATTATTGTTGTTTTAAGCAAGTGAATTTTAGAGTGGATTATTAAGCAGCAGTATCTAACTGATACCATCAACTTGCCACAGGCTATAGGTGGCAATCTGAGGATTAAAAGTAATTTCTCCCTAATTCGTATCAATTTCAAAATCTAAGAAAGCAGGTTTAGTTTAAGAGATGGGGTATGTTGCAGCAAACATAAATTTGATGTTGGTGTTTTGCAACAAGCTGTGTTAGATCAATATTCTGCATGTTTAAAATCGAAAACAGTAACATTAATAACAAAAGCATAGCACTAATGGTCAATTCCAGTGATATTATTCTTAATGTGGGAGTCTTACCATTGTTACCTTTGACGTTTTTGCCTTCAATTTTGTGTCGCTTTGTGATGGACTATTTTAATGTTTTGATTTTTCTAGAACATTAGATTACATGGAGAGAGGATTGTGATTATATAACCATAAAGATGTTCAGCATGGGACAGAATACATCAACACACAACGCTATGGAATTTAAGGTAAATGAAACACTAGAGGCCCAGATGAATTTACCACAACACATCTCAAGTACTTACAGTAAAGATATATTCACTTATTTTTCCATTCACTCGACAAACACGTGATGAGATTTAACCATGTAGCAAACATCTGCTAGTGGTTAGACATAAAGATGAATGAGAAGGCATAGTGAATAACAATGAACACCAATGATGCTCTTCTGAAAACCTTGCTCCTTTTTCAAATCCTCTGGCTTCAAACACCTCCCACTCTTGTCTGCAAAACTGGGGCTTATGGATCACAAAACTAAATTAAAATCTGTCAGTTTGATTAAAGATGTTAAGCTCTTTGCTCTGAGTCATGCAGACAATCAATAGCATGGAAGCAACCTAAGTGTCCATCGACAGATGAATGGATAAAGAAGATGTGGCACATATATACACTACCAAACATAAAATAGATAGCTAGTGGGAAGCAGCCACATAGCACAGGGAGATCAGCTAGGTGTTTTGTGACCACCTAGAGGGGTAGGATAGGGAGTGTGGGAGGAAGACACAAGAGGGAGGGGATATGGGGATATATGTATATGTATAGCTGATTCACTTTGTTATACAGCAGAAACTAACACACCATTGTAAAGCAATTATACTCCAATAAAGATGTTAAAAAAAAAATAGCATGGGTGGCTGTATTCCACATATCACCCTGGCCAGTGGATTGGTTTGAGGGTGAGCATTGCCAATCAGAGAAGAACTAATGATGTGGGTTTTCTGGCAAAGCAAAGGAAGCCCTTTCTTGACCCCAGACATGAATGGGAAAACATATATTACAGTTTGCTGGGGTATTAGTCACAACGTTGGGGGAACAAGCCAAAGAAATATGCATTTTTGACAAGCTCATCCAGAAAGTGTACAAATCACAATACCAGACAGAGAGCGAGAATCTACACTCATATCGGACACAGTCCAGATTCTGGAGAAAATACAGGTGTTTTAGTCAAGAATCATGATCATTTTCAGTGAAGAAAGAAGATGGCAACAGAAAGTGCATGGCTTGAAGCCAGTGAGGAAGAACCTGGGGCTCACAGAGGGAAAATACTTCTCTCTTCCATGCACTGAGTTTCAGGGGAAGCCTCAGGAGCACAGGGAGGGGCTGCAGAATCAAATGGAGACCACCCTGGGTGCAGCAGGACCCATCCAACATGGGCTTGTTAAACAGTAATTGGAAAATAAGGAAAGAAGGTAAGACATGGTCCCTGACCTCCACAGTCGACCAACTTCTAAGCCCATGAGGGAAGCAGCCAGTGTCTGACCACAGTCCAGTGGGGACACCAGGAAGACACTGCCTGCCCTGCTGAGGGGCATCTGCTGAGGAAGGGCTCTGAGAACACAGCCTCAGAACCCAATTCTAAAGAACCAGTAGACTTTTGTTCTTGGGTTGTTTGTGCTGTTCATTTTATTTTGTTTTCATATTGTACCACGTTCCAAAAAGGATTTAAAGCAATTTTGAACTGGGATGCTCCCAGCTGAGAAGCACTTTGAGGGCAGAGAAAACAGCAGGAAGTAAAGGCACAGAATAATGATAAATGAACACAACCAGAGCAGGGAGGAGAAAGGAGTGGAGCGGGGTGATCAGACCGACCGGCTGCAATGGTGCCAAGAGAAGGTGACTCGTGCAGGTGAACCGTGATGAGGACCTAGACCAAGGCAGGACCACTGGACGCGGAAAAAGGGGACCTACGTGGAGATATTGTCTAAAGCAAAATCTGCAATACTGACCACAAATGGAACGTAGTGGGTTAAAGAAAAAGGGAATAGTTGGGAATAATGCTGAAGTTTCTACTTTGGCTCAGGCTGAGACATATGGGATAAGTGTCAGGCAAAGAGACACCCGTGCAGGCATGAAGCCGTCAGTTCAAACCCAGTCTGGTTTGGAATTTTTAAAATACAGATTATGGGCAAAACAGGTGAAAGGAATCAAATGTACCAACTTCCAGTTACAAAATAAGTAAGTCATGGGAATGCAATGTACAGCATGGTGACCATAGTTAATAATATTGCATTGCATATCTGAAAGTTACTGAGAGAGTAGGTCTTAAAAGTTTTCATCACAAGAAAAAAATTATAACTATGTACGGTGATGGATATTAACTAGACGTATTGTGCAATGTATACAAGTATTGAATCAAATACGCTGTACACCTGAAACTAATATAAAGTTATATGTCAATTCTATTCAGTGAAACTTTTAATTCAGGAAAAAAATCCAGAAGTGTTTTAAATATATTAGGATAGGTCAAATTATTAAATAAAGTGTTTTGATATCAAAAGATCAAGAAAAAAATTGCTTCAGGGCTTCCCTGATGGTGCAGTGGTTGAGAGTCCACCTGCCGATGCGGGGGACGCGGGTTCGTGCCCCGATCCAGGAAGATCCCACATGCCGCGGAGTGGCTGAGCCCGTGAGCCATGGCTGCCGAGCCTGCGCGTCCGGAGCCTGTGCTCCGCAACGGGAGGGGCCACAACAGTGAGAGGCCCGCGTACCGCCCCCCACCAAAAAAATTGCTTCAAAGAAACAGCAACAACAAATAGCTGATCTACAAAAATCCACCGTGATTACCTCACTCAAGGAGAGTAGTTTTGACCAAATGATGTGAAAGCAAGCTATTCTGCTAGAGCTATTTAATATAGTGGGTGCTACTTTTAGCTGTAATTGCAAATAAAGGGGAAGAGATGATCCTACTATCATAAAAATGTTGGTGATTTATTTGTAATAAACACCAGTTATGCAGAAGTAAAGTAAGGCATAGTGCTAAGAGATCTATAAGAGAATTCCGAAGATAAGCAAAGGATAAAAATAGATAGAGAAGATCAATGATAGATAGATAGATAGAAAGATAGATGATAGATAGATAGATAGATAGATGATAGATTATGTAAGAGAAACATCTCTGGGAGAGCTACCTGTCAGAACTGGGAGCTTAAGCTCCAATCTAAAGGAGGGAGCAGAACAAGAAGAATACAGATTGGAGCACGAGGGCTTCAAAAATAACATGAAAATAGGATAGGAGCTCAATTTGCAACACACTTAAGAGCTATGTATTTATTACACAGATATGTCATTTTATCCTATGCTTCCTTGAGTACTGATGTTGCAATTGTTTTGTTGTGTTTGTTGTTGGCTATCAGAAAATGCTCTGGAAAAGGACAGGGTACCAATAGGCTAGAGGACAGCGGTACCAGCCATGCATTCTCATTCCAGAATTGGGCAGGGGAAGGGGAGAAGCCAGTGGGAAATAATGACTAGCGGAGCTGGTTACTAGAGGCCACAAGTCAGCCGAGGGGCCAGGAACTGGTCCAACCTGCAAGACACCTAGAGCTTTACCCAGTGAAAGGACTATTAATCCAGGCCTCTGCAGGTTAAGCCCTGGTCCCCAAATAAGGCACAAACAGTGAGCACACCTTAGCTTTACCACTGAGCACATAAACTGCTTCAGAGAAAACAGCAGCATTTTATACAAGAAACCTGGCAAGCCCGTAGCATCGACAATGCACTGAGAGTCAGTTGATGTTTGACCTCCCCGAGACTCAGCCTCTTTGAGTTTCCAGCCCCTCTGAACCTTGATCATGAGCACATCTCACTAAGGCCTCTGATAATGGAAACCTTTTCTCTGCTATGTTCCCCAGCTGTCACTTGAACTTACTGGTAAAATTTCGGCGGACAATAGCGAGACTGTCAAGTCAAACAGTAACTCTTTTAGTGATTCCAGCGAGGTCTCTTGACTTACTTGGATGTCAAGAGTCCAGCGTTGGCAGAGAGGACACAGAGGAGGAAGGGCAATAATTGGGGCAAGACATGTCATCAGAGAGAAATTCTTCTTTCTAGAAGGAAAGGGGCATCTGTGGGTGAGTGCCTTCCTGCTAAAGGCATAATTAAGTCACAGGTTAAATCTGTAAGATTCAAATACTTCGCTACCTTTGTCGATCGTACGTCCAAAAATGTGAAGCCTAGAGCAGGGTCTTGAATGCATAAGAAAGAAGAAGAAATGCAGAAATGTTGAAAATAGCAGAATAATGGGAAATTATGAAGATGAGAAACGTTCTAAGGGAAAAAGACACAAGACGGGTTTTCTGTGATCTCAGAGCTCTGACTCCAGATGACAGTGGAATCACCTGGAAGAGTAACCAAGTTGGGAAGAGTTGGGTGATGCCCTGGTCAAGTGGGTTTGATTCTTTCCCTCACCATCTCTGACAATCCCAAGCTTTCACCTGTAGTTAGTGAGACAGGCCGTGGAGATACTTGAAATATTTAATAAATAAGACGGCAAGGTCTGACGAACCGGAACAGATGTGGGCCAGAGCTTTGGCGCAGATACTGGAGGCTTTCTGCCTGGCTGGATCCTGGGGAGATACCAGAATTGGGCCCAGGCATCCGGGGCATCAGAGCAGCTACTTAACAACCAAGACAAAACTACTTCAGTAGTTCACAAACCGCTACACCCCCACCGTATGAACCAGTTGAATATCTGCCCTTTTTGGAGCCCTGATCTTGTTTCCATGCAAATCAAGTACCCTAATTTCATATAGCCCCAGATTTGGTTTTCTGTTTACTTATCTATCTCCTCACTCTTGCAAAACCTTGAAGAGGGGGTCTTTTTTTCTCTGTGTTTTTGGTACACAGTACTTTACCTCTATTTCAGGTGGGAGTGCTGGAATCCTGGAAGAAGTAGAATCTGAGAGGGGCTTGTGTGGAGTAAATTTCAGGCATGCAGAGAGGGGAGAACTGGTTTTGCAAGCTGTAGAAATGCAATAAAAGAAGTGTCATAACTTGACCTTGGCAGGTAATGACAGTGGGAATGAAGAGGACAGTTTCGACGTGAAAGACATTTACTGAGTATACTTAACAGCTCTTGATAAATGATTGGAGGCACAAATAATGGGGGGTCAGGATGAAAGATGATGGCAAAGCTTGATTCCAGGGAAAATGGTGTTGCCCTTAAAAGCATGAGTAACTCAGAGAAGCCCCAGGTTGAGATCAGATTAGGAGGGGAAAAGAAGGGCTATAATAAGGACATTTGAATCTGATGGACTAGATGGAAAACCAAGGGGAGGGTTGTAAAAAACCGTCGCAAACATGGAATTAGAGCTTAGGAGAGACCTCAGGGACGGAGTTAGGGAATTAGCTCAGGCAGACTTAAACTTTACTGGACATAAAAAGACAAAGCTTAGTAGCAGCTCCTGATGCTTCCAGAGGTAGACTGGGATCCTGGCTGTGGCGCTCGCTTCCTCTTTTCCTGAGGCTCATTGGTCCTCCATGTCTCTCAGAGGAAGGTGAAGGATGAGTGTGGCTCCTGAGTCATCTAGCTGAGCTGTCATCATGCAAAGCTGATGTCCAAGAGCCCAGGCAAGAGAGGAGGTAGGCTTGACCAGAGCTTTTCTCAACCTCCAAAGAATTACATTTATAACGGCTTTTGAATGGTGTATTTATAAATCAGTGGAAGTGGAGAGAATATTTTATGGAACAAAAATTTATTCATGAGTAAAATATATTAGCCAGGCTAGGAAATGCTAGATTGTTCAGAGACGTTTTAGTCTGGCCCAAGAAACCCAATATCTCTAAGAAATTGGTTTTTTTCTGTAAGTACACAAGACAATACGTATTGATCCCAAACTGACATTGTCATTGTTATTGATAATAATAGCACAAATCTCAGCTCGTCAGCTAGCATGTTCTTGTGTTCTGCTCTTATTGGGTTTACTTGTTAGTGAGTTTGTTTATCTTTGCTGAGTGTACCATTTTCTCTTTCCGAAAGGATTTCTAATCTTTTAAAACTAAATTACTGTACTACTTCTGGACCAAATATTTTGAAAAACTCAGAGTTCCAACAGCCCCATCCCCACAGAACAATGGTTTTGATGTCTTAGCTTATGTAAGAGCACGCTCCCACAATTTAACCATTTCATTTCGCCGAAACAATCATACTACATTCAGTTGATAATATCCTTCTCTCCCAGATTTACTTATACTTCAAATAAAACAGTAAATTAAAAGAAAACAGCCAAGTGTTTACATTCTGGAGTCAGACTCCCTCTGTTTGAATCCTGGGGCCTTACAGTGGTTTCCTACAGCTGCTGTAACATATTACCACAAACTGGGTGGCTTAAGGTGACAGAAATGTACTTTCTCACAGTTCTCGACACTTCAAGTTCCTAAATCAAGCTGTCAGCAGGGCCATACTCCCTCTGAAGGCTTTAAAGAAGAATCTTTCCTTGTCTCTTCCTAGTTTCTGGTGGCCCCAGACATCTCCAGGCCTGTGGCAGCATTTCTCCATCCATGCCTCCATCTTCACATGGTTGTTTTCCCTCTGAGTCTGTGTGTCCATCTGTCTCTTATAAGGACACTCACATTACATGCAGGGCCCATCCTAATCCAGGATTACCTCATCTCAAGATCGTCCATTTGATTACATACAGGAAGACCCTTTTTCAAATAATGTCACTTGCGCAAGTACCAGGGGATAGGACTTGGATGTATCTTTTTTTTTTTTTTAAGAAGATGTTGGGAGTAGGAGTTTATTAATTAATTTATTTATTTTTGCTGTGTTGTGTCTTCATTTCTGTGCGAGGGCTTTCTCTAGTTGTGGCAAGCAGGGGCCACTCTTCATCGCGGTGCGCGGACCTCTCACTATGGCGGCCTCTCTTGTTGCGGAGCACAGGCTCCAGACGCGCAGGCTCAGTAGTTGTGGCTCATGGGCCCAGTTGCTCCGCGACATGTGGGATCCTCCCAGACCAGGGCTCGAACCCGTGTCCCCTGCATTAGCAGGCAGATTCTCAACCACTGCGCCACCAGGGAAGCCCAGATGTATCTTTTTGAGGGACAAAATTCAACCTACTACAGATCCCCATTACCAGCTGTGTGACCTTGGGCAACGTGTTTTGCCTCTCTGTGCCTTTGTTTCCTCATATGTAAAGTGGAGATGGTAATAGTACCCAATAATTATATAAACAAATAAAATATGCAAACCACTTAGCACAGTGCTTGAAACATAAATATTGGCTATTATTATTTGCTTGGCATAATGCAAGAAACAAATAAAAAAACAAGAAACAAAAGATAAGATCAAGTTATGACACTGCTCTTTACCATGCACTATACTTTATATTTCTGTAGTATGTATTTTACATTTTAAGTTTTATGCAATATCCATCTCACTTCAGCCTCACCCAGTCTTTGTGAAATAGAAAGAGATTTAAAGTATCATATTATACTACTTTACAACTGAGTAAACGGAGGCACTGTGTGGTTATTTGCAGTAGTTAATAGCATCACCGTAACTTGAAGATGGAATCCAGCACTCTTTCTATCTTAGCAATGTAGATGGGCAAGTTATTTCATATTTTTATGACAAATCATCCTTCCACATCCAACATTTTATCTAGATATAAAAGAGGGATTGTGACAGAGATCTTGATTTGAAATATACCTATGATAATATGGGAGAGAAACAAAAAAGATGAATTAGAAAAGGAGAAGAAAATATATTTATGAAGTGAAGAAAAGGTGGTCTTCAGAATGTCCTTTTCTTTCAAGTTTCATGTTTAATACTTTGGTATGTTTGGTCTGAAGCAGGTTACCAGGAGGCAACCTCTTCAGGCAAATCAATCAAATCTGCTCCTGTAGCCCCCTGGGATCACAGTAAGTTGGACCCACTAGCAGATGTCCTTGGGGCACCTGTTCCTTACTCCACCCTCTTTTTAATCTTGCTCAGTGGCAGCTAGCAGAGGTTCTAGCCCAACTTCTAACACTTCAGGGAACATGGGGGCAGAAACAGGCAATAAAAGAGCTGCAGGAAGAAACCATATATTTAATCCTTTGCTGACAGTGGTGAGGACAAACCCACTTTATTTTGTTCAAAAGGTATTCCTTGATGGGGAAAAAATTAGATATATTGAAAGGAAAGCACATGAAGGAGGGATTCTGGTGTTTTCATCTAGATCACTCAGCTTTTCGTTCTTAAATCCCCCTGTGAGCTCTTGCTAGAAGCCAGAAAGTTGCTTCATAGAATAAAAAGAACAGAAATAAAAGAGTAAAGAGGGGGGTGAGATAATTAGGTGGGGACACATTCTTATAAATTTTATTCTCAAAATATGGAGTGAGAATAATTATATAAGGAGATGAAATATGAGTATTATAACCTCCTTTGGAAATTGGACTCATACTGTTTAAAGTCATTTTAATAATCTTGTGGTTTGTTCTATAATATATTTTCCAAATTGCTCTAGAAAGCCTCAGGGCACACATACAATGAGATCATTCAGCAAAGCTCTTTAAACAATTGATAATAGTAATAAAATGGAAACTGCCTGCATCTAATCCTAACCCACATTAAGATAATTTTTTAGTACTTTTATGGCATTTGCCTTGAGGTGACTGACCTCTGGGTACCGATTAATTAAATCCCACAACTGGAATGAGGGTCAAAATTCCGACAAGTACAATTAAATCCTGTTATAAAGCACCGTTTTAATTCACAGACTGGGTTACACCTGGGTCAGATTATGCCCTTACAGATTATGCCTTTACGTGAGAGTGTAAAATGCATCTTTCACTCTATAACCTGAACGCTTATAACACAAGGTTATCTTTTGTCCAGGAGGACGATTAAATGACTGACTCAAAAATATTTTACTTTTGTTTCCTTCATTTATCTTATGGTGTCTCTCAGTTCCTAGTCCCCATATGATGTCCATCTAATCCTACATTTAAAGCATTACCACATTTGACACAAAGATACAATAATTAACTTCCCAAACTCAACTGCTTCTCATTTTTCCAATCTGTCTTCAATGAAGGAACTGAACAAAATGTGTCCCATGTGCTGGAGGAAAAGCTATTCCAGCTAAGCATTAGGAGACAGGTGTTTCTTCCTGCCTTCAGTACTAGATTTTATTTAGTTATATTATATTTCTGGAAACTGTATTTTTTAAAGATGTAATTCCCCGCTAATTGGAACTTGCAGTCTGCAGGGCATATGTCTTCCAGGAGCTGGACTGAGAGACCCAAGCAGTAAACAACCAAACGTCCATCAGATGGTAAATGCTGGTGCATTGAATTCCTGCTGTTCTCTATTATATTTCAACAGGAACCCTTCAATGGAACATAGTCCATTGGGATAACTCTGCCTTTTCTTCAGCCACCCTCAGGGCTTCATGTCTCATTTCCTCTCTGCCAGGTTCAATCTGACCCCCCATTTCGTTGATCAGTTAGAGCCCATAACATCACGTGCAGAACATGCATCTCAAGATCATGGCAAAATCAAAGACCTTCCTTGCCCACCTGGGACAGATACAAAGTCTAACTTAAATGCAAAGACATGACAGTGTGCAAATAATAAACAGAAATCACAGACACAGCGTATTACGGCTTCAAACCAGTGCTGGCTGAGCCAACCAAAGTGAAGAGTTTAGAGAGGGGTTTTCTGAAAAGTCTTCCAGGAGGCCGAAAGCTTGAGGACATGATTTAAATGTTAACGTTTAAAGGCACGAAGAGAGCGGCTCGGTGAGAAGAGGGTATGCTAGGAGCAGAATGACACGAGCCCAAGGAGGTGAGCTGTCGTGGGCGTACAAAACTTTGCTCGGCTGGAAAAGGGAATAATCCAAAACAGATAGCCTTTCCCACAGCCTCTCTGGAGAGTTGATAAGCAGATATCTCCTTGAAAGACTAGCTGCTCTTGTGTTACACTTAGTGTAGCGTATTATAGATTCTCAGATGTCTCTTAGGACTCAAATGATAAAAACGATAGATAATATTTCCACATTGCTGATCTCTAAAGAATGATGGGTTGCTAATCGTCATATGGCTTATCTATTTTTTACAAGAATCACAGAAGCAACTTGGTGTCCATGGAAGTTTGTAAGTAAGCGAGGAGCTACTACAGAGATGATTCTTGAAGGTTCCTACCATCAGCAAGAACATAGCAGGTCAGGAAAGAGCCACATTACAGCGTCCAAAGGTTAGACATTAGAAGAACCCTGTGTGCTACTACACAACTTGAATTCGTGTTTCTGGGCATGAAACCTCCCTTCAGCCCTGGCACTGCTCTCTCTACAGTCAGAGCACAAATCCACTTCTTAGATTGAGCCCACAGAATTTTCCTGTAAATGCAGAGTGACGACCCTTCTTTATCATTTGCTGTTTAAAGTTGTCTCTTCCATAAACCACATTGCCAAATCCTGAGTGGACCTGAGAATTTCTTCTCCTTTGACAGCTGCCGTCTTCCCCACTAATGCTCTGGTAAGGATGTCCCGGCTAGTGGAGCGGACAGCCCGGGATCCCAAGGCCTTTGGGATCCTCTCTCAGGGTTCTGGTCCACTGACCTTACCTCAAAACCACATCGTTAACAGCAGCCCTAGGAGCTCAGGGCTCCGCATGAGGGCTTTGCCTCAAAGCTCCTTGCTTGTTCTCTAGGGCATAAAACAGACGCCTGCTGGCTTTCTTCTCTGTCAGAGATTGTTCTCTTGTCTCATTTTCACTCAGACTAAAAGCAGGAGAGCAGAGGCGCCATGAACAAGTGAATCAGCTTTTTCATCCACTTTCTCACTGACCCAACAAACAGTTCAGTCCTTACTCTGCACAGGACAGGATGCTAGGTTTTACTGGGAGTAAAACTACGTGCGTGGAGACCACGCAACTCCTCTGCTGCCTGCCCTGGTCTGGGAGTTCTTTGGTTCAAGCATGTGTAGAAAACCAGAGGGCTCAGTGTCCTTAGGGGCCAAAACCAAAGGACTGAGTGGGAAGGGAGTTTAAAGAAGTCAGTTATAAGGCACTTAATATATCACGTTCCAAACAGGCACCCTCCTCTCCTGACTTCAGACATAGCTTACTCGTGATGGTGGTCTCTGAGCAGACCGCTGTAAGCTGGGTCCTCCCTGGGCAGGTCCACTGCCCCCAACCACACCTGTGCAGATACATTTCCTACCCAGACATTAGCGGAAACTGCTGAGTCAATGGATAAATGTTAAATAAATGGATAAGTAAATAAATACTAAATAAATGTATAAAATATTCCCATTGGTCCTTTATTAGAGAGTGTGAAATAAGCAAAAAGGAGAAATCAGAAAGTAGAAAAGCAGAGATGATTGTGTTCTTTCTTGCTCTTTTCTTCTTTTTTCCAAAAAGAGGTAGGATGCACCACTTTCTCTATTTTCTTAGAAAACTCAAAACGGAGCGGATAAGTGATGTGCCTTGTAAGGATGGTGCCAATTCAGGTGAGAACTCACATCTCCTCTGAAGCATTGACTTGTGTGAATTCCTCATCATCCCCTTGAGAAAAGTTCTCTTTCCTTCTAAGCCCCCAGAGTAAAATAAGTTTTAGTTCTGGTTTCTGCAGAGCATCTGGTCTTAAGTACGAATGGCTATTGGAGTTTGGAGACCAGAAAGCAAGAGAAATTTTAAGGGCTCCCTTAAGGGACACAAAACTTACCTGTGTGCAAAATAAAACCACCAGATATCCCCCCACACACACGCACACACACATCCTCACACACCCACATACCCACACACACAGATGCTCAGTATTGGCAATGTTAGTACCTTTTCTGAGGAGACAGAAATGGTTGAATCTAATAGAATTCATCTCTAGAGGAAAGTTATAGAATATGCTTTGTGCGTCAGAAGAATTCCTAGAAAGAAAAAATAATAATCATTTGACAGTGCAAATTAACTGTTGCCACCTACTGCCTTTTTTCCCCTTTGCACAGCAGGTAATTAAGATGACACCAGGACAAACTGCCTTGATTGTCAAAATAAGTCAGACTTAACAAGTCATCAGTTTCTTCCCAAGTAAACCAGCACTCTTTCACCCCTTCCATCTTCCTTCACTTCCTCCAGCTGCCTTTCCAGCTGCTGGGTGATGCTGAGCTATTTGTTGAGTCAGCCTGGTGTGTCTTCCATTTGAAGGCGAGGTGGCAGTGTTGATGGACTTTTGAGATTCACTCCCATCCATCAGCCTGACAAACTTCACTGGCGAGACGTCGGTACCTGTAGGAGCACTTCCCCAAGGCCTCGGCACACCAGCCAGGCTACTATCAGAGAAGAGAATAGACAGCGATCTGTCAGCCAATCCCCTGCATCCTTACACACTCATTTGCCAGAGTCCATAGGGAATGCTCCAGGCCTCCCACTGTAATCTGGAGGGTGCTAACCTCAGCTTGGTTCATGTCTGTGATTGTACATGCGTGCACATGAAGGCACACACGTGTGCTCACAAGGTAGGCTTAGAAAAAAAATCCATTTTACCTATCTCTCTTGCTTTTTTTTTTTTTTTTTTTGCGGTACGCCGGGCTCTCACTGCTGCGGCCCCTCCCATTGCGGAGCACAGGCTCCGTCCCGGACGCGCAGGCTCAGCGGACATGGCTCACGGGCCCAGCCGCTCCACGGCACGTGGGATCCTCCCGGACCGGGGCACGAACCCGTACTCCCTGCATCGACAGGTGGACTCCCAACCACTGCGCCACCACGGAAGCCCTCTCTCTTGCTTTTTTATTTCTTCAGCAGAAATAAAAGATGATTAGTTTCCTTAGATGGAAGTTCCTATGGCACTCAGCACACCTTTTCTCTTTCTTTCTTTTTTCTTTCCTCTTTCAATCAATAGCACAGAAATGAAGTCTGCTTTTTGGGCTCAGACTTTCTGCACAAGATGAAACGGTGCCAGTCACATAAAAGTGATCGGGAGAAATGTCTGGAGAAAAAATACTTTTTTTCTAGCTTAACCTCAGTGAATAGGAAGAAACACTGCAAATGTGGGTTGGCATGACAGCTCTTATCTGCCAGACCCTGCGAAATCGCTTCCCCACCCCAGCCCCTACCCCTGGGTTTCAGATTTGCATTCCCACAAAAATCTTCCAGCCCAACTGTTTGGAAGATGGAAGAATACTATTAAGGTGCCATTTAAATCTCAGTGATTTTCTGAAAGGATTGATGTTTGCTAAACTTGTTTTTGTAGAGGAGGACTTCAAACTTATTTTAACCCCAGATCCATGCAAGCTAGAAAGCAGACTACTCTCCAGTGCTGATTGCCGGGAGGAAAACATTTGCCATTTATTAAAGAGAACACTGCAAGAAAATGCCATTTGCATGACCCAGATGTTAACCAATGGAAGCAAAGTCCACCCCTTGACCCCCTAAGTGCCTGGTTATTTTAAGTGCAAAGATTCCTGGTGCTTTTCTTTAGGAAGGTAAACACATCCACTACAGAATGTAGTTACTGAATTCAGTGGTCCCTTGATGAGAGCAATCACCAGGTGTTTGTTCTATGTACAATGCTTCTCAATGCCATTTCTGATTCTGAAAGTGTGCCTGGAGCCCCAGGCACTTATATTTTTAATAAGCTTATATTTTCAGAAGTATGTTCAGCTACTATGAATAAAGATGCTGTAAAGAACATTATTGTACAATCTTTTGGTGGACAAACTTCTTTATGTCTCTTAAGTATATGCATAGGAATAGAATTACTTTGTCATGGATAGGTATACATAACACTACAGGAAACTGCCAATGAGTGCTCCAAAGTAGTTACACTCCCACCAGCAGTGTGTAAGAGTTCCCAAGGTTTCACCTCCTTGCCAATATTTGATGTCATACTTTTAATTTTAGTCATTCTAGTGGGTCTGAAATTGCATCTCGTTGTGGTTTTAATTTGCATTTCTCTGATGAAAATTGATGTTGAGCACAACCCAACCTTCCTTGCCACCGCCTTTTTGATTTTGTCAGTATGAGAGCTACAAGAAAGTTTGCAGGTAATTTTGGCTCACCTTTAGATTCAACTCAGTCAGGGTCCTGGAATTCAGTTACCATAGGAACATAAGTTTTCTGTTATTTCCTCTCTACTTACCATCCTTCTTCTTTACTCTTGCCTTCTCAGCAAAACTTGGTTTGGAGGGAGAATTACTGAGCCAGTTCTGTTCATCAAGGCTTCCTTGTGTCCACTGCTCTTTGCCTGCCCCATGGAAAAGTATGATTTAAATTTTGTATGGCTTTTTCTTTTTGTTACCATGGAAGAAAAGGGCTTTCATATGCCTCTAGATCCCAGCTAGAAGCAAAAGTCTTTTCCTTTCACCTTTTTCTAGTTTTTTAATTAATTGACAACAATTAAAAATTAGGAAAACCCAAGGACTATGCAGCTTCTATTGAAAGTAGGTTCTCTTGAACTCACTAGACCTGTAGTCCTAGATGCAGTGATTAGTCACAGCCAAACAGAGGTTTCTTCTTTACTCAAGGTGGGAACCCCCAACTTCCACCCAGTTCTCTCCACTCCCATCATCCAGCCGAAGTCACATGACCTGTGATTCCTGATCTTTTTGATATTCATCATCAAATATTTCCATCAGGATTGAAGGAGAGTCCTGCAGCAGGATTTTTAACCAAATTCGGATTCATCTGAACCCAAGGGCCATAAATATTAGTTTAAAAAATCTCGAGTGACTGATAATTTTTCTGGTTTAAGTCTCTGATCAAATTTGGCATATAAGGCTTCCCTGGTGGTGCAGTGGTCGAGAGTCCGCCTGCCGATGCAGGAGACACCGGTTCGTGCCCCGGTCCGGGAAGATCCCACGTGCTGCGGAGCGGCTGGGCCCATGAGCCATGGCCGCTGAGCCTGCGCGTCCGGAGCCTGTGCTCCACAATGGGAGAGACCACAACAGTGAGAGGCCTATGTACCACAAAAAAAAAAAATTGGCATATAATTTATCTCCCAGACTGAAAAATCAGGAATAATTGCAAGTAGGTATCTCTTGATTTGGAATAGAATGTCTCTGCTCTGGAAAGATATAGAACTGCCGAGACTAGAGACACTACCTTAATTTCCATACTCCGAGCTGTTATCCCTGAAGTATAGTCTGATGATGGACAGGTGACAATTAAACATACTGGACAGTATCTTTGACCTTTCTTTCAATACAACAACTATGTCTTTCAGAACCTTCTCAATCTTAGTTTACAAGTCAGCATTATAGGAGCTTCTTGCCATAAAATTCCCTACTCCTAGGACTTTTAATTAGGATCAGTTTCAAACAAGAAATCCCAGCCCAATTCTTACATGTATGTTCTTCTGAACTTGGGATGCTCCCAGACTATGCCCAGATTTAGTACATTTAAATGAAGTCAAGCAGGATGAATTCTCCAAAAAGTTCTTTTATCCAAAATAGATGTTAGCCTTATATTGGAAGGTAACCAACGAAGAGCTATCAGGAAAGCAGATTTTAGAAGTCATCGTTAGGACTTATATGATATGCTTTAACCAGCACAAAAAGTCATTCCTATAACTAAACTACTATTTTACATGACTATTCTGCAACCAATCAAGAGCTTGCTGGGGACAGAGACGATATCTTATTCATCATATGACCTCAGCACCAAGCGCACTGCCAGGCATATAGTGGAAGTTGAATAAATAGATGGTAAGACGTAGTCTAGTAGTCTTTTCTGAATTATGTTGGATGCAAGTTCAGAAAAAGCCAAGGAGCTCAAAAGCTCCCACTCTTGCTGATTTCTGAAAGTCATGGGTTAAAAGATTTCAAAACCATATACGTGCTGTAATGAACCAAGAATGTCCTAGAATATGTTAAGATTTCGATCCTACAAGGGTTGGCGGGGTTGGGGGAGTTGGCAAGAGAGAACTCTGCAAAAAGAACCTTTTTATCTTTTGTTAACTATGAATCCACAACTCTCCAGCAACTAGCCCTCCATTAGTAAAACTCAGGATTCATTCAGTGGGCATTCACGGGCCAGCCCATACTCTCTAGACAAGAAGAGCAGGGAAGGTAACATTGAGGTGTTGGGTCCATTAGGCCTTAGGAATCCCACACCCTGAAAGTTGACTATCTAGGCAGCTCATTGGTAGCAGAAGCTGTGGGAAATGAACAAATGGACAAAATTAGTGTGGGTTTTCAAGCAGTATCCAATTTACCTTTCTTGGTGACATTTTACAATGTGTGTTTTTTGCTTGATTTAGAGTCACATCCAATTCACAATAGCCCACTGTTGAAGCAGTGTCTCTGCTTCCTATTCCTAAATTTTAAATACTTTGGCAATGTCTACACATTCTCCCCCCATGTCACCCATAGACCTTTTCACCGGAGACCCTGATATTTCTTAAGTAGTGCCTGAGATGACAAATTAGCTCGAATTGATTCCTCTTACCTATTTTTATGTAATGTTGATTTCATTTTAACCATAAATTTTTTTAAATGGGAAAAAGATAATCTGATTGTTAAAATTCTCACGTTAAATCACATTATAAGTGGGTAGAAGATGGGACTTAAAGGCAGACCTTGGGCAAGTAAGTTCCTGTATCTCTTGCTGCCTCCGTTGTAGCAACTGTCAAAGAGTAAGACTGAACTTAACGATAACATTGTCATTCTAGGATCGACCTAAAAAATGAGATTTCCTACCAGCCTTAATTTTTTTTTGTGGTACGCGGGCCTCTCACTGTTGTGGCCTCTCGTTGCGAAGCACAGGCTCCAGACACGCAAGCTCAGTGGCCATGGCTCACGGGCACAGCCGCTCTGCAGCATGTGGGATCTTCCCGGACCGGGGCACGAACCCGTGTCCCCTGCATCAGCAGGCGGACTCTCAACCACTGCGCCACCAGGGAAGCCCCAGCCTTAAATTTTTAAAATAAATATTTTATTAAAGTTGAACATCTCTAAAGAAAAGTCATAAATTATAGTTCTCTTGCTTGAAAGAATTATCACAAAAAGAACTCAGCCATCTAAGAACCACCTTGATGAAGAAATCAAACGTTACCAGCATTCAAAGCCCTCTTCATGGCTCACCCAATCACGACCCTCTTGGCCCTCCCCAAACATAACCTCTGTCCTTACTTCTAACACCACAAATTCTTGGGTTGGCCAAAAAGTTCGTTTTCCATAAGATCTCATGGAAAAACCCGAAAGAACTTATTGGCCAACCAAATACTTTGCTTTTGAACATTATAAAAATGAAATTATAACGTATGTGTTTTTTTTATGTTTGTAAGCCATATATTGGTCTCTAATTTGGTGATAATCAAAATTCAGGTTTATTAATATCGATGACCAAAGTATTGGGCCTTTGTTTCTGTACCTTTGTGTCATTCAGGATTATGCAGGGAGGAAAAATATTGACTGTGCATTTTGAGTGGAGAGATATTTAATATAGAAAATTAGAAAGAATTGGAAGAGTTGAGGGAGCAAAGGTCAAGAGTCCACTCTAGAAGAGCTAGAGATGCAGTGATGGCTGGGAATCCACTGCCGATGACTTCAGTTGCCTGTCTAAAGGGAAGTCCTGTCTAAAGGGAAGTTCCCCCCCACCCCCCGCCCGTAGCCTACGGAAGCCATTAGCAATGATCTTAGCTCCCTACCCATGGCTGTCACAAGAGAAAAACACCTTCTCCTCTTCTCCTTCCTAATCTCACCGAAGTTCCTATCATTGGCAGATTTAACCCAGAATTCTACTGGAAAGAAATTCAGGAAAATGACATTCTAGATTTCCCTCCTGTGATGCAGGAGAGAATACAGAAAGGGGCAATGATGATGCTGAGCTAAAAGCATCATTTGGCAGAAGGTTAGCTCTAAATTAGCTGATGGAAGAGGATCAGCCTGTCTACATCTCTCACCTACTAATCTCTCCGTCTTTACATCCATTTCTAACACAAATCCTATAGCGCCCTCCGTAGGGATACTTGAAAGCCTGCTTCTATTCTACTTTGATCAAGACCAGTGAATTAGAAGGTCCTCTTCTTTTTTTCTTTTTTTTTAACATCTTTATTGGAGTATAATTGCTTTACAATGGTGTGTTCGTTTCTGCTTTATAACAAAGTGAATCAGCTATACATAAACATATATCCCCATATCTCCTCCCTCTTGTGTCTCCCTCCCACCCTCCTTATCCCACCTGTCTAGGTGGTCACAAAACACCGAGCGGATCTCCCTTTACTATGCGGCTCCTTCCCACTAGCTTTCTATTTTACATTTGGTAGTATATAAAAGTCCATGCACTCTCTCACCTCGTCCCAGCTTACCTTTCCCCCTCCTCTTGCCCGTAAGTCCATTCTCTACCTCTGCGTCTTTATTCTTATCCTGCTCCAAGTTTCTTCATAACCTTTTTTTTTTTTTAGATTCCATATATATGTGTTAGCATACGGTATTTATTTTTCTCTTA
This sequence comes from Neophocaena asiaeorientalis asiaeorientalis, assembly GCF_003031525.2. Lineage (NCBI taxonomy): Eukaryota > Metazoa > Chordata > Mammalia > Artiodactyla > Phocoenidae > Neophocaena > Neophocaena asiaeorientalis. The sequence continues at coordinate 1,883,093 of NW_020174268.1, read as the reverse complement.
CTGACTTACTTCACTCTGTATGACAGACTCTATGTCCATCCACCTCACTACTAATAACTCGGTTTCATTTTTTTTATGGCTGAGTAATATTCCATTGCATATATGTGCCATATCTTCTTTATCCATTTATCTGTTGATGGACACATAGGTTGCTTCCATGTACTAGCTATTGCAAATAGAGCTGCAATGAACATTTTGGTACATGACTCTTTTTGAATTATGGTTTTCTCAGGGTATATGCCCAGTAGTGGGATTGCTGGGTCGTATGGTAGTTCTAGTTTTAGTTTTTTAAGGAACCTCCATACTGTTCTCCATAGTGGCTGTATCAATTTACATTCCCACCAACAGTGCAAGAGGGTTCCCTATTCTCTGCACCCTCTCCAGCATTTATCGTTTGTAGATTTTATGATGATGGCCATTCTGACTAGTGTGAGGTGATACCTCATTGTAGTTTTAATTTGCATTTCTCTAATGATTAGTGATGTTGAGCATCCTTTCATGTGTTTGTTGGCAATCTGTACATCTTCTTTGGAGAAATGTCTATTTAGGTCTTCTGCCTATTTTTAGATTGGGTTGTTTGTTTTTTGATATTGAGCTACATGAGCTGTTTGTAAATTTTGGAGATTAATCCATTTGTCACTTGCTTCATTTGCAAGTATTTTCTCCCATTCTGAGGATTGTCTTTTCATCTTGTTTGTGGTTTCCGTTGCTGTGTAAAAGCTTTTAGGTTTCATTAGGTCCCATTTGTTTATTTTTGTTTTTATTTCCATTTCTGTAGGAGGTGGGTCAAAAACGATCATGCTGTGATTTATGTCATAGAGTGTTCTGCCTGTGTTTTCCTCTAAGAGTTTTATAGTGTCTGGCCTTATATTTAGGTCTTTAATCCATTTTGAGTTTATTTTTGTGTATGGTGTTAGGGAGTGTTCTAATTTCATTCTTTTACATGTAGCTGTCCAGTTTTCCCAGCACCACTTATTGAAGAGGCTGTCTTTTCTCCATTGTATATTCTTGCCTCCTTTATCAAAAAAAAGGTGACCATACGTGCATGGGTGTATCTCTGGGCTTTCTGTCCTATTCCATTGATCTATATTTCTGTTATTGCACCAGTATCATACTGTCTTGATTGCTGTAGCTTTGTAGTATAGTCCGAAGTCAGGGAGCCTAATTCCTCCAGCTCCATCATTTTTCTCAAGATTGCTTTGGCTATTCACAGTCCTTTATGTTTCCATACAAATTGTGAAATTTTTTGCTGTAGTATTTTTTGATTTCCTCATTGATTTCTTCAGTGATCTCTTGGTTATTAGGTAGTGTATTGTTTAGCCTCCATGTGTTTGTATTTTTTACAGATATTTTCCTGTAATTGATATGTAGTCTCATAGCGTTGTGGTCAGAAAAGTTACCTGATACAATTTCAATTTTCTTAAATTTACCGAGGCTTGATTTGTGACCCAAGATATGATCTATCCTGGAGAATGTTCCACGAGCACTTGAGAAGAAAATATATTCTGTTGTTTTGGGATGGAATGTCCTATAAATATCAGTTAAGTCCCTCTCGTTTTATGTATCATTTAAAGCTTGTGTTTCCTTATTTGTTTTCATTTTGGATGATCTGTACATTGGTGAAAGTGCTTTGTTAAAGTCCCCTACTATGATTGTGTTACTGTCGATTTCCCCTTTTATGGCTGTTAGCATTTGGCTTATATATTGAGGTGCTCCTATGTTGGGTTCATAAATATTTAGAATTGTTATATCATCTTCTTGGATTGATCCCTTGATCATTATGTAGTGTCCCTCTTTGTCTCTTTTAATAGTCTTTATTTTAAAGTCTATTTGGTCTCATATGAGAATTGCTACTCAAGCTTTCTTTTGAGTTCCATTTTCATGGAATATCTTTTTCCATCCCCTCACTTTCAGTCTGTATGTGTCCCTACATATGAAGTGGGTCTCTTGTAGACAGCATATATACGTGTCTTCTTTTAGTATCCATTCAGCCAGTCTATGTCTCTGGTTGGAGCATTTAATCCATTTACCTTTAAGGTAATTATTGATATGTATATTCCTATTATGATTTTCTTAATTGTTTTGGGTTTTTTATTGTATGTCTTTTCCTTCTCTTGTGTTTTCTGCCTAGAGAAGTTCCTTTAGCATTTTTTGTAAAGCTGCTTTGGTGATGCTGAATTTTCTTAGCTTTTGCTTACCTGTAAAGGTTTTAATTTCTCTGTTGAATCTGAATGAGATCCTTGCTGGGTAGAGTTATCTTGGTTGTAGGTTTTTCCGCTTCATCACATTAAATATGTCCTGCCACTCCTTTCTGGCTTGTAGAGTTTCTACTGAAAGATCAGCTGTTAACCTTATGGGGATTCCCTTGTATGTTATTTCTTGCTTTTCCCTTGCTCCTTTTAATATGATTTCTTTGTATTTAATTTTGAATAGTTTGATTAATATGTGTCTTGGCATGTTTCTCCTTGGATTTATGCTGTATGGGACTCTCTGTGCTTCCTAGACTTGACTATCTCCTTTCCCATATTAGGTAATTTTTCGACTATAATCCATTCAAATATTTTCTCAGTCCATTTCTTTTTCTCTTCTTCTTCTGGGATCGCTATAATTCAATGTTAGTGTGTTTAATGTTGTCCCAGAGGTCTCTGAGACTGTCCTCAATTCTTTTCATTCATTTTTCTTTATTCTGCTCTGTGGTAATTATTTCCACTATTTTATCTTCCAGGTCACTTATCCGTTTTTGTGCCTCAGTTATTCTGCTGTTGATTCCTTCTGGAGAATTTTTAATTTCATTTATTGTGTTGTTCATCATTGTTTGTTTTCCCTTTAGTTCTTCTAGGTCCTTGTTAAATTTTCTTGTATACTTTCCATTTTATTTCCAAGATTTTGGATCATCTTTACTATCATTACTCTGAATTGTTTTTCAGGTAGACTGCCTATTTCCTGCTCATTTGTTTGCTCTGATGGGTTTTTACCTTTTTCCTTCATCTGCTGTGTGTTTTTCTGTCTTCTCATTTTGCTTAACTTACTGCATTTGGGGTCTTCTTTTTGCAGGCTGCAGGTTCATAGTTCCCTTTTTTTTTGGTTTCTGTCCCCAGTGGCTAAGGTTCGGTCAGTGGGTTGTGTAGGCTTCCTGGTGGAGGGGACTGGTGCCTGTGTTCTGGTGGATGAGGCTGGATCTTGTCGTTCTGGTGGGAAGGTCCATGTCTGGTGGTGTGTTTTGGGGTGTTTATGATCTTAGTATGATTTTAGGCAGCCTCTCTGCTAACGGGTGGCGTTGTGTTCCTGTCTTGCTAATTGTTTGGCATAGGGTGTCCAGCACTGTAGCTTGCTGGTCATTGAGTGGAGCTGGGTCTTAGCGTAGATTTGGAGATCTCTGGGAGAGCTTTTGCTCTTTGATATTACATGGAGCCATGAGGTCTCTGGTGGACCAATGTCCTCAACTTGGCTGTCCCACCTCAGAAGCACAGGCCTGACACCCGGCTGGAGCACCAAGACCCTGTCAGCCACACAGCTCAGAAGAAAAGGGAAAAAAAAGGAAATAAATAAATAAAATAAAATAACGTTATTAAAGTAAAAAATAATTATTAAAAATAAAAGAAATTAAAAATAATAAAAAAGGTAAAACAATAAGAAAAAAAGAAAGGAGAACCAAACCAAAAAACATATCCACCAATTATAACAAGCGCTAAAAACTATACTAAAAAATAAAGAAAAATAAAAGAAAAAATAAAAAGCAACAACATCAGCAACAAAAAAACATGGACAGGCAGAACCCTAGGACAAATGGTAAAACCAAAGCTATACGGAGAAAATCACACAAAGAAGTGCACACATACACACTCACAAAAAGAGCAAAAGGAAAAAAATACATATATCGTTGCTCCCAAAGTCCACCACTTCAATTTTGGCATGACTCATTGTCTATTCAGGTTTTCCACAGATGCAGGGTACATCAAGTTGATTGTGGAGCTTTAATCCACTGCTTCTGAGGCTGCTGGGAGGGATTTCCCTTTCTCTTCTTTGTTCCCACAGCTCCTGGGGTTCAACTTTGGATTGGCCCCGCCTCTACGTGTAGGTCGCCTGAGAGCGTCTGTTCTTCGCTCAGACAGGACGGGGTTAAAGGAGCAGCTGATTCAGGGGCTCTGGCTCACTCAGGCCGTGGGGAGGGAGGGGTACGGATGGGGGGCGAGCCTGCGGCGGCAGAGGCCAGCGGGACGTTGCACCAGCCTGAGGCGCGCCGTGCATTCTCCCGGGGAAGTTGTCCCTGGATCCCGGGACCCTGGCAGTGGCGGGTGCACAGGCTCCTGGGAGGGGAGGTGTGGAGAGTTACCTGTGCTCGCACACAGGCTTCTTGGTGGCTGTAGCAGCAGCCTTAGCATCTCATGCCCGTCTCTGGTGTCCGCGCTGATAGCTGCGGCTCACGCCTGTCTCTGGAGCTTATTTAGGCAGTGCTCTGAATCCCCTCTCCTCACGCACCATGAAACAATGGTGTCTTGCCTCTTAGGCAAGTCCAGAACTTTTCCTGGACTCCCTCCCGGCTAGCTGTGGCGCACTAGCCCCCTTCAGGCTGTGTTCACGCCGCCAACCCCAGTCCTCTCCCTGGGATCCGACCTCCGAAGCCCGAGCCTTAGCTCCCAGCCCCGCCCGTCCCGGCAGGTGAGCAGACAAGCCTCTCGGGCTGGTGAGTGCTGGTCGGCACCCATTCTCCGTGCGGGAATCTCTCCGCTTTGCCCTCCGCACACCTGTTGCTGCGCTTTCCTCCGTGGCTCCGAAGCTTTCCCCATGCACCCCACTCCCACCCCCGTCTCCCCCATTGAAGGGCCTTCCTAGTGTATGGAAACTTTTGCCTCTTCACAGCTCCCTCCCACTGGTGCAGGTCCCGTCCCTATTCTTTTGTCTCTGTTTTTCCTTTTTTCTTTTGCCCTACCCAGGTACGTGGGGGGGTTTCTTGCCTTTTGGGAAGGTTGAGGCCTTCTACCAGCGTTCAGTAGGTGTTCTGTAGGAGTTGTTCCACATGTAGATGTATTTCTGATGTATTTGTTGGGAGGAAGGTGATCTCCACGTCTTACTCCTCCGCCATCTTGAAGGTCTCCCCAGCCCTCTTCTCTTAACTTGCAGATTGCACGGGCAACTTGTGAAGATAAGCAGGCCGGTGTGTACTTATCTGAGGGTCCCCAGAATTAAAGCAGAATGCAATTCATCATCTGAATGAGACCACTTCCCATTGACTATGTCTCTGGGATGGTGACACTATCTCGTAGGGGCAGACGTAGTTGAAAATAATTACTATTTATTATCCTCTGCTAACAGAAATGATTTTCTCCCCTCACCTAGGTTTCCAACCTTAGAGGTTGTCCTGTCCTCACACAGGAATTACCAGCCAGGTAGGAGGTTTTTTTTTTTTTTTTTTGCTTTTCTGTGCTTTTAAATATCCTGAAAAATCTCATCTCCTGAAGGTCCCTGTAACTAGGAAACATAAGACATGCTCCAATTACAAGGTCCTCAATCCATTTTTTTCTGTGCTATTCTAGTTCAAAATAAAGATACCAAAGGCAGAACTGCAGAAACTAGATCTGAATCTTTATTACTACAAGCAGACAACTGCACTGCAAACCACCCCTCCCACTGCCACTTCTTATTGCTACTCAGAAATTCTGAGGTAAGTGCTTTTAAATAGAACAACAAATCTCACCTAAGAATAAGATCAGATCTAGTTCCTTGTTTTTCCTACAGAAAAAAGAACATGGAAGGGGATAGCTTTTGTCTGGTGACTGTTTATTTTAACCCAGACGCTTTCTCCATTTGTAATTTAGTCTCGCTTGTGTTTTCAGAAGTATTGCCAATTCGGATGGGTTTCTTGGGCAGGGACTAACAGACAAGGTTAAACACAGCTGCTCTGGTGACTGGAATCCTTAAGAGTTAGGCAAGACCTGAGCTGGTAAAATAAACTCAGAGAGGGCTGTCTGGACCCACTTTTCTAGAGACAAAATGAATATAAATAAGCATAGAATCCATATAGGCCAAGGTCAGAGGCAACGTGGGGACACAAATTGAGAGAGAAAGATACTATCTATAGTACATTTGCTACAAGACAGCACAACGTCAGACATTCTGGCTTTGAATCATCAGGATATCACAAGGAAACATGGTCCAGGTTGGCAATGACCCTGTCAGCACTTTTTTGTAATATCAAATGCTTCTTTTACTGGGAATTTTGCAATCAGGTTGCAGAAGATAAAAATGACACTGAGATGCAAGGTCAAACCACAATGCTTATAATTTTTCAATTTGCTAAACACACACAGTCCTAACTGTACAGACAAAGGGGTCAATTGTTTTCCCAAGCGGTACCTCAACGTCTAGTGATGTACAAAGTACTTTTATACACATCATCTCATCACTATGGTGTGCACCCCGGTTACACAGATGAGTTGAACTGAAAATAGTTTCATTCACCACTTTTCACTATCTTTCTTTACCTTCTGGGTGGCATTAGTCTCCGTGTGGCCTAACAGACATCATTGTCATTTGGCTTTTCCAGGCCCAAGACACCTATAGAGAGGTCACCAGACTAGAACTACCCAGTTCTAACATCTTAGATGAGAGTCCCTCAGTCTTCCTGTGTTTCAGCTTCTTAAGATGTATGCTCTAGGGCTTCCCTGGTGGCGCAGTGGTTGAGAGTCCACCTGCCGATGCAGGGGGCACGGGTTCGTGCCCCGGTCCGGGAAGATCCCACATGCTGCGGAGCGGCTGGGCCCGTGAGCCATGGCCGCTGAGCCTGTGCGTCCGGAGCCTGTGCTCCGCAACAGGAGAGGCCACAACAGTGAGAGGCCCGTGTACCGAAAAAAAAAAAAAAAAGATGTATGCTCTAGATATATTGTCCAAATTGTGGTAATCCTCTCCAAAAAAATAAGATAAGAATGAGTCTGGGTGGCTATGGGACTTTTACACTCAGTGAGGGTATAGATCAGTGTGACTTTTTGTTGGCATTATGTAATAAAATTTAAAATGTAAAATATTATATCTAATAAATAGTCTAGTCCAATGAGATAGTCACGTAAACATGTAAAGATGCACAAAGATGCTCATCACCATTAGAAACAACCTAAACACCCACCAACATGGGCCCGTTTATAAAGATATGGTGTATTCCCACCAGAGAATCCACTAAAGAGAATCATGGAAATTTATATTTGTTGACTTGAGAAGAAGCGCCATGACGTATTTTTGAGAGAAAAGGAATTACAAAGCAGCATAGTTGATAAAATCCCATTTGTATATAAATCAAATAAATCGCATATCCCTCTGAGATCCAGTCTCAGCACCATGACCTTCACAGAAACAGCCCAGCTAACAAAAGGCTTTACCAAGCAATTTCAGCCTTTGCTCTCAACTTTCAGAAAACATTAAAGGACGTACAGCTGCTAACTCACAGTACCATATCTTAAAATATCTTTTGCAACTCACCTTTTTCATCCTGTTCTCTTTCACACTGTAATATTATAGCTCCTTCCTGAAGCCTCTCTCTACTCAACAGTTTTTCCAGAGTCTCATCCACAAACTTTGCTCCCAAATTGATCGTCACCTTCTCTTCCTGTCCCTCTTCCCTCTTCCTTTGGTAGTAATTACCATAATCTGAATAATAAGGTAGGGAGAGAAGAAAATACTAAGTGAACAAAATTTCCTTCCCAGGGAGTAGGAAGAAAATATTTATTGACTGTGTATATACTACAAAGTATCAACTTGGTAGCAAATGCAAAATTATTACACGGGTATCTACTGTATATATACATAGAAGCATCTGCAAGGATGTTGACGAAATTCTTAACAATAGTGATCTCAGTTGGGATTTCCTGTGAGTTTTGCTTTTAACTTTATATCTCTTCTTCTATCTCTTTGAATTATTCATGAAAAACGTGTTTTGTTTATAATCAGAAATGAGAAATAAACTCATATCAGCATGTAAAAAAGGGACTGTAGTAATGCTCACAGGGAATAATGGATGTGAAAAAATAAATACACCGTTTGAGTACAAAATATATGTACTTTAAATGAACTCTTTCTCCCTGTTTTCAACATTAATGAGCTTTATTATCTTGGAATTATTTTGATTACTGCTACATGTTAGCATTGGTCAGTTTCTTAACAGTTGAACATTTCCATATATTGCTTAATTTTTTATTTTACTACCAATCAATCCTGCTTAATTTGTGAGTCCACTGCATTGTGACTTGTATAGCATCTAATGACTTAAACACTTCAAACTAACTGTGATCATTTTCATCCATTTGCCCTGGAAGCCGTCATCTTTCAGGATCTTATTGGTGAAGAGGAAGTTAGTATATGTATGTTTGTATCCATTTCAATCTCCCCCATACTTAGACAGCCTTGTGTCTCTTTCAAAATATATAGCATCTATTTATTTTTATGATTTGTAAGCCAGACAAATTTCCCTGAAATTTCAAGATGGCTACCTGAGCAGTTCCCAAAATTCTGACTCATGGGTCTTCTTTTAGATGGGGGAATTCTGAAGAAAGTTCTGTAACACATCACCGGTGGGGCCTGGTTTTACAACTGCTAATAACCAGGCGACTGGCACTCCTGTTTCCTGAGAAAAGAGCTTGTTAGTCAGACTCTCCAACCAGAAATGCTAACTAGCACCCTTGCTTATGGCTGGAAATTCCATCCTGCGATTCCAGAAAGCAGAATGTGTTGCTGACACTTGTATTTACCTCTCAAAGTTTCTTCAGCACGATAACGCAATCTGTTCTAGTCATAGACAACTTAAAGCAGGTCTCTTTGTGAGGAGAGAGAAATAACTACTCATCAAAATCCTGAAGGACCTTGAAAAATTGAAAAAATGATTGGAAATGGGCTTTAATAGGCTGGTGACAGAACAGAACATTCAGAGGGAAAAAGTGTCCAAAGTAAGTGGAAAATGGTTGTCTTTTTAACTCCACAGATTCAGGTGTCGGGAAGGGACTATATCCTTCAGCGTTATTATATCAATATTAAGCAACATTTTAATAAATAGAGCAGGGTACCTGTTTGCTTTCTTTAGTTTTGTTTTGTTCTTGTTTTTTTGTGTGTCCTTCAGAGTCACTTGAATGGTCCTTAGTTCTGTGAATATGGCCAAGTAAGTGCCATTGACCTTTATTTCTCATTCTTTTAGAGTGACTTTGGAAATGTTGCTTTACTTTCTGGTAGGAAGTTGATCAACTTGGCCAAAAGCCAGGCTTTTCTGAAAAAAGAGCTCAGCAGAGTCACCTCCCCGGCAAAGTGTTCTCTGACTTTCCTCACCAGATGATTCTCCTTTTATGTAATCTCACCTTGTACCACTCCATCATTGCCTTCTCACAGTCGTGGCTTTGTGTTTTACTGTTATTCTTTCATACGTCAGTCCTGCTCTAGGCTTTAAGCAACATGAGGGTAAGGACCGAGACTCTCTTTGTTCCTCATTATATTCCTAATGCCTCACACAGTGTGACCCACACAAGCACTCAACAAACACGGTACTTGTCAAAAAAATAAATGAATGAAGACATGAATGAATGAATGAGTTGGAAAGAACTATTTACGGTGTTACCAATCAAGGTAAGTGGCAAAGAGGATAACAAAATCCAATAAGTTTACCACAAAGGTAGAAAGAAATGGGGCCAGTAGACTGGATTTGAGTTAGAAACTGAGAAGGGTATAGTTGTTTAATTTCAATGATGTGACAGACACTAGACATGGTCTTGATCCATCCTTCCTCGGAAGGCCTGTCTTAGGATCTGGCTAGGTATATAATGAAAGAAACATTCTCTATAAATGGTATCAACATGGACCTCAGACTTGTTATAGACGAAAGCTATCTGATCTGAGCAAGGGACAGGAAGTGACCTTCCCCCAAAAGCTTTTTGGGGTTAGGATAGGGCTCTGCCAAAGCAGAGGACTTTACCCAGCCTCACGGCCATGTTCCTGGACAGCATATGCAGTATTTGCCAACAAGAGTAGACAACATTCTGGAGTCAAATCAATACTCAGATGATGCATAACCTCCCTTCCTGCCTCTTCTTCTGCTGGAGGGTTTCTGGGCCACCTCACCCAACATGAAGTATTTCAAATCCAATGATTGGTACCCCATTGAACTCTCATTCACCTAACATTCACACAGGGATTTTCATTTGAACCTGCCCTGGAGGAGATTAGCACCCTATGAAAGTCACCAGGGGAAGGAACTGAAATCACTATAACTCAAAGAGCCCTGGGCCATTAGCCGGGAGTCAGTGCCACTGAGTACAACCCAGGTCACCCTCCAATGACAACTTTCAAGCTGCACCCTGACACCCTTGACCACTCTAGGAACAGGGATTGTCCATCTCTGCATTTCCAGCAAGGCTGACCTCTATTGGGAGCTTTCTTCCCTGCATCACTGTTGGTCCACTCATATGACTCAGAAGGAGCCTGAATTTCCCTCTTGCCAAGACACCTATGGATGCCAGGACACAGGATGAGGATGAAAGTAGAGATGAAAGAATTGGGGCTGAATGTCTGACTGTCTGTCTACTCTCATAGCCACATAGGGACTTAAATACTGTACCCTAGGAACTTCCAGTGCAAAACTAGGTAGAGGAATATCTTCATTATTTAGATAAAAACCAAAAGATAACTAATTCATAAACTCAGTCTACCTCTCACCAGTGCCACCTATAATTTTCAAACCTATACATTATCTTCCAAAATTATCAATTGAAATATCATCACCCTTAGAGGTTAAAAATCTCCATGTGATTCTCATTATCTACAGAATCAAATTCAATCTCCCAACACACCTTTGTCTCATACCCCTCCACACTTCCTTAAATGTTAGCTGTATCAATTTTTAAAATTTCTTTTTAGTATAAAATACTAAGTATAAAATATATATTTTAGCATGTATAAAATAATACACACTCAAACAATATAAAAGGCACAAAGAAAAAATATTTTCTCTTTTTCTATCTCCACCTCTTTCTCAGAAGTAAACTGTTATGCTTTGCCATGTAGCCCTTCAGATATTTTACTCTATATAAATCTTTATGTATTGGAGTTGCATTATAACCTACCAAGCCAACTAATGCACATATAATAAAAATATACAGAAAGAGAGAAAATTGCAAAGAGAAAGCAGCGTAAATAGAAGTTGAGGCTATTTATTCTACTCCGTGGAGCACAGAGCCTTGAGAGAGCCTGGGACTCCGCTGACCCTAAGGACAGCTGCTTCCAGGCCTGTGGAGGGTGAACATCTCACAGCTGAGTGTGGTCCTACTGCTTGTGGATGCAGGTTTGATTGTAGTTGATTCTCAGCTGATGAATTTGCTTGACGATCGAATCCCCTCATTGGATGTGACTCTATTATCTATATGAATATAATATTTTCACTGTTATAGTGAGGGTGTAATACGCTGCTTTGCAACCAGGAGCATTTTTTCAAGACTTTATCTGTTTTAACCACTGCCTGATATGCTATTGCTTAGATGTACTATAATAATTCATTCAACCTGTCTCTTTTTCATGGGTATTTCACTCCTGATTTTCACCCATTTAGGTGATGGGCCAAACATCCTTGTACATCTACCTCTGTGCTCTTGTTTGGTAGGATACATACCTGGCAGTAAAAACACTGGAATGAAAGGTAGGCACTTCTAAATTTTTGATAAGTATTACCAAATGGTTATATAAAATTTAAACATACTAATGGCATCACTCACTGTTTTCTAAAGAACATTTAGAGTTATTTATTATATAAAAGTACGAAGAAGAAAAGTAAACAGTCTCATAAACTCCACTGAAATTTATAATAGAGAATTGAAATATGTAAATATTAAAACTATAAAGGAAAAAAAAATCTACCTCTCTACAATCTCTTCTAAAGATAACCACCTTGTATTTCCTTTCAAAAATTTTTGCATGCATATAATAGCGTTCTTACATGCAAATATATTTATGTATGTATCCTTTTAGTAAAAAAAAAAAGGGTCATTATATACATGCAACTTTTCACTGTGCTGTTCTTTCCTTTGAAAAATACATCTTTGAGATTCTTTCCAAACCAGCATCCATAACTGTACCTGATTCTAGTGGCTGCATACCGTTCCATTTTCCTGGCAGTTCATAATTTAATTAACCAGTCCCTTACTGATTGATACTTATAATGTTTCAAGTTTCATGTTGTTACAAGTGATTCTTAACACACTTCTTATAAAAACACACTCATACTCTAACACACTCATTCTTAAAATTGAACATGGCTGTTCTTATTTTATTATCAATACATAGATATAAGTGTAGTGTGGTTATTTATACATGTCTTCCTCAAAAAACTGGCTTCTTGAAGAAAAGAAACATGCTTTACTCTGTGGTAAACCCTCAGGACCTGGTACATTGTTACATGATAGGAGCTCACTAAATGTTACCTATATGAAAAAAGGAATGAAAAAAATGCTGCTAGTAAAGATCTATCTTTTCTTAGTTTTAATGTGAGTCTGAAAATATGCATTTCATGGGTCCATTGATACAAGAGACATTTGTTAAGCATCTATTATGTGCTAGACATTATGGCCTATACGGCCTGGAATTGAAGCAGGTGCATAAATAATGGAGATAAGTGGAGATAAGGGTCTCAGAACGCCACAAAGGAAGAGCCACAGGCAATCAGAGGGAGCCAGAGAACATTTCTAGAAAATAGTATATGCTTAAAATCAGACACTGCAGTATTGGTAAACCAAATCCTGGGCCAGTGGATGGTTGCGTGGGGGGACTTTGACTTATAGTATATACCAATTCCCGTGGCCATTTTCAAGCTACCAGAATATTTAACGGTCAAGTCTCTTAAGCCAGTACAACCTTCTCCAGCGTAACACTGAATCGCGGCATCCCAGCCAAGCTTCTGGAAACTCCCGTTCTCGTCCTGTCACCACGACCTCCCAATACCACATTATTTCAGTTATTGCCACCCCTCCCATGCACTAGACAGGTAAAACAAAGTATTCTTTGGAGGTCTGAGCAAGAGAAGTCAGGGGGCATTAGAGAATGATATCTAACTGCCCTGTCCAGCTGTCCACGCTTCATGGCCAGTCTTGCTGGCCCTCAAAGTGTCCATTCCTGTAATAGGGGCGGGGCGGGTGCACGGTTGTCAGCGGGAGACCCTGAGCGAAGCCATTCGCGCGAGACCATTAGGACGAGATCCTGAGCACAGTAGTTAGAGGTTCTGCTCCGCCAACAGTCAGCTCCCAGTGGTCCCTGCGGCAGAGAGTGTAGTGAGAGGTGCATCGTGGCCTTCTCCCCGGGGCCCTCCAGGCCCTCTGGCCTCGGGTGAGCTAGGGAGCCCCAGGACAGAGAGCGCTGTGTCCCGCAGAGCTCCAGAGCCCTCGCCACAGCCGCCCACTGGCCGGGCCCAGGCCTTGAAACAGCAGCAAACCTCTCCCCCATCCCCACCTCCGTGACTTAATGGCGAGGTCTGTCTCCGTGGGTCGTGGTCCATGGAGGCCTCAGCAGCTGCAGTATGTGGACACTGCCATTAAGGTAACAGCTTCAACAAGCTTCAGTCTTTCTGCCCAAGTCTCAAAAATTGGTCCAGCTTGGATCAATTGTCTACCCCTCGGAGGTGGCCGGAGGGCAGGGCTAAGTTGCAGGGACATTGCACGTCATTACTTCAGGTCCACCTCTATGGTTGGGGCTATTGTCAAAGAAGGGCAGCAGTCGCGAGCTGGGAATTAACCTGATTTGCTACAACGTGTATTCCTATTGATCCTATACAAATGGTTCCCTCCAGTTTAAATGAAAAGCCTGAGGACCGGCCGGGTCCTGGGTGCCTGGCTCCCTCAGTGACGTCGGCTGGGCAGGGCCTGGGGGCCTGGCACTGAGGGTGCCGCCAGCTGAGATCTGCCTCCTCTTCTGGGCCTGGACACTGGCGGGAGGACCCAGACTGGGTGCTGGACGAGCGCTCCTGGGCAGGGTTACCAGCCCGCGAAGGGACCCCATCCTCTTGGCCAGGTCCTGGACCTTGGAGGGCTAAAGTTGAGCCTTGGGACCTTGCCCTTTCTTGTCAGAACTGAGAATAACATCTGTTTTGATGGAGGTTTACAGGAACATCATGACCTGACCATGACCTGACCTCAAAAACAAAGGATCTAATACCAAGAAGTGTGCAACAACTAACCACGCCCCTCCCTCCCCTTTCCAATAAAAGGGCTTTGCTTGAAAGCTTTTGGGCAGTTCAGGGTTTTTAAGGCGTGAGCCACGCATCTCCTGAAACGGCCCTGCGATAAACCTCTCTCTGCTCCAAACTCTGGTGTTTTGTTATTGTTTGGCCTCACTTTGTGTGGGGCGCACGGACTTGCATTCTATAACCTTCCCTCCTTGAAGGCCTCTTTTCCTCATTACATTGCCTAAGCTGCTGAGTTCTTTACTAAAGTTTCCAGCTCAGCTTTGTTGACTGAGCCAGAAATCTAAGAAAGATAAGAAAAACAAATGGACTTTGCAGATTATAAATAGGGCTCCCCGCTAACCAAGCTCACATCCCCTGAGGCTTCAATGTGTATTTAAATATCAAATTTACAGCAGGAATATAGGGCCTGGAGTTTGAGAGATGAGTCAGAGTGTATTTTAAGAGGTATTGGATACATGTTAAGATTATACTTTTCTTTGGAGCCAGGAAACAAAGAGTGTCAGCTGTGCCATGAGAAGTTATAATTTCAAGATCCTGTCTTGGTTGCCCACGTGAGAATCTCATACAAGTTTCTAGAAGAGGGGCTTTACAGGCATTAGCCAATCTTAGCCCAGAGTATTTTTAGTATGATTATTTGGCTTTGGGCTTCACTCTTTATCAGAAATCTTGAAGACAAAATAAAAACAACCAACAAAAAAAATCGTATCTACCTCTTTGGGAGTTTGAAATGTATTTTTCCAAGTAGAGCTTCAATTTACAATATTTTCATTCATCAGATCCAGATTTGCAAACCAGTGTGATATTCTAATTTTCCACTTAAACCATGAAAACTAGTATGTTAGAAGAGGTCCCTTGGAGAATTAAATAGTGACTTTGATGATCAAAAGAAAGAATGGGGAATCACAGAGACAAAATTTAACCCAATCCCGTTAAAATCAATTAAGACGTATTTTTTTATTTAAATTAAGAATATTGACGCACTATCCCTGAAAATTAGCAGTACATTCATTCAACTTTTTCTATTTTTCTATTCTATTATTTTTCTATCAGAAGGTCTCAGACATGGGGAATTGGTAAAACTAATTACTTGCAAGAAAAAGAATGATGTGTTTTAAAACGACGCACAGAACATCGAAAACCAAAGGCTGAAGCAGGAAAAACTTAGCACAGGAAGAGGACTCAAGTAACATGATGACCAGGCTCTCCATAACCTTGAAGAAAACGCTTCCACCCGAGGCCTGCTTCCCAAGGATGCCACCAGTGCAGTTACAGAGCCTCATGCCCACGAGGGTCTTGTGCTTGGGGTTAATGGTGTTGTCTTGAAATTCTTAATTTTATCTTTGACTTGTGTTTTTAAAATAAGTGAGCCAGTGGAGCATGTACTAATGGCTTGGAGGCTTGGCCCACAGGAGGGCCCATCTCAACTGCCCTCCCTCAGACAGGCTCTCAACCACCCACCCTCTCATTCCCTGGTGCCTCAGGATATGCCCAGCCTCCCCTTCCTACCCCTTCGCACCAGAAGAAATAAAGTAGAACTAGTGTGCTCCACACCATCTTGGGACAGGATGTGTACTCCAGGGTGGCGTCCTGGATGGGGGGGGGTGAGCCTCTCACCCACCCCTGATCCAGGTACTGTGTACATTGGGGTGCAGAGGTCACAGTCCCTTGGGGGTCACTTGTGGGAAGGGGAGATTGATTTCCCTGCCCCCTAGTTGGGCATACATGTTGGTCCAGTGGCTAGACATTGATATATAATTATATCGTATATATAATTAGTGACTTTTATATGCCTCTGTTTTACTTTTTCTTCACTTAATTGTCTCTTTATAAGAGTTAATGTTTTTAGCTGGTTCATCATCTGCCTTGTAGCAGTTCTCTGCCCAGAGTCGCATGTCTTGCTCTAGATCAAGAATCAGAAAACGCCTCTCTGCTGTTCCCTTTTCTTAGGCCCTTAGGTCCTGACTGCTTTGGCAGGGCTGCAACAAGACTTTTTTTTTTTAATGGCTCTTTGTTTTCCAGCAGGAACACAGGTATTCCATCATAGCTGGAAATTGATGACATAGTTTGGTGTCATAAACTGGACAGCTGTTCCTGAACAGCTTTCTATAACCAGAAAGAACAAATGAACATCGACCATTCCAGAATCCTATCATTCTGAGCTCAGAGCTTCTAAATTTTAATTAGTTTGTATTAAATAGTATTTTACATTAGTTCTTTAAATTAAACTATGTCTTTGAGGTGGGGTTTTTTTTTTAATGGACACTTTAGGTGATGCATGTCACTTAATGGCAATATTTTCCAGTGAAAATTTTGTGAACATGTATTAACCCATAATGCTTCTAGGCCTGAGTTGTCTGTGTGTTCAAGTTAAACAATTAACTACTTTCTGGGGAAGATCTTGGCCCTGCCTAAGGGTACGAGGCCACAACAACCCCTGTGTGAAGCTGGGGCTGGCCCCGGGGCAGTCACATGCCCTGGTTAGACCCCATATTATTCATAAAATGTCATAAGGAGATGTTGGCCCTGCCTAAGGCTACATCCTCTACCCAACCCCTGTGTGAAGCTGGGGCTGGCCCCGGGGCAGTCACATGCCCTGGTTAGACCCCATATTATTCATAAAATGTCATAAGGAGATGTCAAACCTGCCTTTCTCTCAGTTTATTCTTAAAATATATGTAGGGCACTTCCCTTTGTCAGTAACCTGGAGGTTAGGTAAATAGACAATATACTGTGAAGTTCTCTGTGGAACTTTTTTTTTAATAAAAAGCTTAGTTTTAAGAAATGTCATTCATGGAAGATTACCATAAGGCTATAGGAATCCACTCCTTCCTCTTGAATCTAAAAGAGCTAAGGAAGAAAAATATTGCTTTTGATTTCATTGCTTTGGTCCCTTGTACACTAGCTATGCTTTGGCATTGGGCCTCTTTGACCTGCATCCAGGGAGGTAAGAAGAGGAAGTCATTCTACGCTTGCCATTTTATTTATCACAGAAATTATTGTTGAGGATGTCGTTCTCCTTGGGAAATCACAGGAGATGTTCCTCTCAGTTCTCAATATCAGGAAGAGCTGTGCATCTCTGAAAAAAAGGGATTTTTTCATTTTTAGACACTCTAAACATTGTAATCAATCATGTTTCATTTTGTTTGGCAGCTAGGAAGCTCAGAACCAAACCTGGAACCTCTTCAGGCAAAGTATTTCAAGGAGTTTGTGTGTTAATTTTGTCTCTGGTTTTATTTTAGTTTCCTTCAGTTATCCTGTAGCATTGTATATATGTTTTCAGGTAGAATCTTAAATAATTTTTGGAATGAAACAAAGGATAAAAAACATGAATAGGGCTTCCCTGGTGGCGCAGTGGTTGAGAGTCCGCCTGCCGATGCAGGGGACGCGGGTTCATTCCCCGGTCCGGGAAGATCCCACATGCCGCGAAGCGGCGGGGCCCATGAGCCATGGCCGCTGAGCCTGCGCGTCCGGAGCCTGTGCTCCGCAACAGGAGAGGCCACAACAGTGAGAGGCCCGCGTACCAAAAAAACAAACAAACAAACAAACAAAAAACATGAATAAATGACCTTAAGAATGGGGATGGACTGTCCTTGTGTCCCCAGTGTTTTTATGTTTTGGATCTACCCTTCCCTTCAGGCCCAGCCAAAGGAGGCAGGTGCATCTCTGTACCCTCCCAGGCTCTAAAGCAGCGGTTCACTGGGAACTTCCCCACTGGCAGTACCAGGAAAAAGAGGTGAGAGGAACATTGAAGAAGCCCATTAACAAAATCAGTCAGTAATTCATAACAATTGATGGGCTAGAGATGTGTTTTAAATGTTTATGACGGTCTCTTCCAGCTCTAAAATTTTATTTTATTCTATAATTCCATGAGCAGTTGTTAAACGTACAGATTAATTCTAGTTTTGTAAGTTTTTGACACTCTGTGACCATTCTCTGTGTTTCTTGAAGCCCTTATCTTGAGTTCCTGCTGTTTAGATTCTTCCAGAAGGTCTGTTCAACATTAAAATCTAAATGAAGAGTCCTTGTCCCTCTTCCCACGCCTCCACAGCACGACAAAAATGAGGTTAGCAGCACTCTTGCATCAGCCATCCCGGCCCCTATAGAAGTGATTCCATGGGTGGGAGGGTGATCAACGTTTACATCACCATGATGGGATGGGTCAACATCATATTTTCTCCTGTGTGGTGCCCTGAGAAGAGCATAAATAGCATTTCTGGTGGTTTTGCTGTCAAGAATGCATGGGCATTCTTGTTTGAGCCTGAGGAATCATTGCACAGACCCAGGTTGAAGGACATTATACAGAATGAATATAGAATTAAATACAGATACAGAATTTAAAATGTCAAGGCCATGGAAGATAGGAAAAGAATGAGGAACCACTCCAAATAAAAGAAATTAAAGAGATATGACAACTAAATGCGACCCATGATTCTGGATTGGGTCCCGAATGAGAAAGGGAAAGAGACATTTGGGGACCATTGAGGAGATGTGAGAGGCGTCTGTGGATTGTGCTTTGGAGGGTAGTGTCATCAGTTGTGTCAGTGCTAATTTCCCGATTGGAAAATTTGTATGGTGAAAGGTAGGAAAGTGTCCTTGTTTGGGGTCATGATGTGGAAAAATATACACTGAAGGATCTAAATATGAAAGAGCATCATGTTTGCAACTTTCCCTCATATGACTCAGAAAAAAACTAATGATCATGGGTGTATCTATCTCTATCTATATAAAGACAGAAAATGAAGGAATAAAGGTGGTAAAATGCTAATAAAGGGGAATCTGGATGGGGGGATATGGTATTCTTTAAGTTTGAAATTATTTCAAGGTAAATTATTTTTTAAAAACGTAGGATTTATGTTTATTGAAATGTAAAAATGTCCATGATTTATTTATGTAGATTATCCATATATTTATATGTTAACGGAGGTAAATGTCTTCACCCATCAGATTGGGAAGATCGGGGAGAGGTTAAGAGGGACTTTGTCCTCTTATACACTTTATAAACACTTTGTAAACAAGTATTTACCTCATTGTAGGAAAATCCAGCTCATGGAGATTAAGATACCACTTAATTAGAGAAGGCAAAGAGGTCAGTCCTTCTCTGCAATGGCTTACCCAGATGACAGTTCACAGAAAAATACAATGCCAGCCTTTCTTTGTTATTCATTCTGTTTTCTTGATATTTAGATATCTCTTTGGATTGAGTGTTCTCCTGCTTTTTGCTAGTTTAGGTCGGTCATCAATTTAATTAAGAGAACTCGTTCCATCAACATTCACATACACAAACTTTCTTGTGCAGTGGATATGTATGGGGCTTTTTACCTAGTACCTTTCTATCTATCATTGGAGACCTCTGAAGAAAACGTGTTTCTTCAACTCTCCTCGAAGAGCTGTCCCCTACTGTCCACCTCCATGGATGCTGTAGAGTCCACTCTGTTAGCCCAGTGTTACCCTCCTCTGACACTTATTCACAGGGGTGAGACCCTAACTCAAGCAGAGCCAACAAGCTCTTTTTTCAGGAGTTTTAGACTTGGGACTGAGAGCATCGCATTCTCTCTCTCTGTCTAAGCGGCTAAAGTTCTGAGGGCTTTCAGCATCTATCTTTCTGTCAGGTAGATAAAACTTAAAAAAAAAAAAAAAGAATGTGAGGAATCAGGGTTTTCAAGAGCCTAATCCAGTTGTTCCAGAAGCCCAGCCATCTTTCTGACCTTGGTTTCCAGGAGACATGTTTCTGTGCTTACAATAAATACCCTTTTTCATTAAGGTAATTCAAGTTGGGTTTCTATAGCTTGCTATCAAAGGAGTTCTATGTAGTATGTGTGGAAAAAGCACAGCATCTATGAAACCACCACTCTGTTCTGGTCTCATGGCAGTTTGAGTCATGTTTCTTGCACAAGGAGATACTTGTCTTGTGACACTGAGTGTGCCACCTTCAAGCTACTACAAGAGTAATTTGTGTGATGGAGAATGACTCCAGAGCTGGGTTCTTATCCACCATCAAGAAACATATTTTTCTTCAATTCTCCAAGGAAAGAATATTTACATATGTAATTTCTTACAGAGATTATCATCATCTTAGACACCTGCCTGACACGTAGGCTTTCAGAGTCAACACTGCTAAAGTTGAGGAGAAAAATATTTGGGGGGGTGGGGGTGGATTTTAGAAGGATAAAAAGGAACAAAAAATGAAATCTGAAATGTTCAAGTTCTGATTCTCTCTCCCTCTTACCTTCTCTCCAAAATTACTTTGGGGAGGAGGTGGGGGAGCCTCTAAAAATTTCTTTCTGAGTTCTACTCTGCTCCTGCCACATTAAGCCTAGAAGTATCAGTTTTCTTTCTTTATTGGCTTTTCCTTCATGAGGAACTTTTCCACACTTAAAATAGTCAGAGGGTGGGCTTCCCTGGTTGCGCAGTGGTTAAGAATCCGCCTGCCGGGCTTCCCTGGTGGCGCAGTGGTTGAGTCCGCCTGCCGACGCAGGGGACACGGGTTCGTGCCCCGGTCCGGGAAGATCCCACATGCCACGGAGCGGCTGGGCCCGTGAGCCATGGCCACTGAGCCTGTGCGTCCGGAGCCTGTGCTCCACAATGGGGGAGGCCACAGCAGTGAGAGGCCCGCGTACAGCAAAAAAAAAAAAAATAGAATCCGCCTGCCAGTGCAGGGGACACGGGTTTGAGCCCTGGTCCGGGAAGATCCCACATGCCTCAGAGCAACTAAGCCTGTGAGCCTCAACTACTGAGCCTGCGCTCTAGAGCCACAACTACTGAAGCCCGTGTGCGTAGAGCCTGCACACCACAACTAGAGAAAGCCTGTACTCAACAACGAAGACCCAACGCGGCCAAAAATAAATTAATTAAATAAATAAAAATTTTTCAAAAAGGTAAAACAACCTCCTTACCCATCTTCCCACTTCAACTCTTGTTCCCTCTCATCCATTCTCTACATAGCAACCAAAAGGCTATTTTTTAAGACATAAAATCAGAGAACTAAATCCCCTGTGTGAAACATTCCATGTGTTTCTCACCATACTTAGACTGAAAACCAAATTTCTGACCATGACTTCCAAACTCTGTCTGATCTGTGCCCTGTATACCTTCTTAGCCCCAAATCCCATCACCCTTTCCCTCACTCACTGTCCTGTAGCCACCCTAGTTCCTCTCAGACTCTTGAAAGTGGTCCAAAAAGTGCTCTTCTAAACCAGACAACCTGTGCTTACAGGGCAGCAACCTACAAAATTCAAGTCTTTCAGAAGCTCACGAAAGGGCTGATGTGCCAGTCAACGAGGAAGGTTCTACCCTGGGAGACAGAGACCCTTAGGACACCAAACCAACATCTATTATTCTACTGTCAACTTATGAGAAAACTAAGTAAGCAACTGCCTAATATTCCCCCTGCTCTGAGTGCCACGGGACACCCCCCACCATCATCACTCAGGTGAGACTGCAAAGCTAGACCCGGGCTCCTGACAGTAAATAGAGTATTATGGTTTATAACACAAGTTTGATTTAGACAAAATTAGGTTTGAAACCTGGTTTTACCACTTAGTGGTTTTGTGACTTGAGGCCTGTAAACCCCTGTGTCAGCAACACTTGTCATGAGGCTCATTCCTGAGATCCACGCAAAAACCTCTCATCCAGAATCCCTGGGGTTGAGAGCAGAAAAAGACATTTAAAACAAGTTTTCTAGATAGTTATTCCTGTACATATAGATTGACAGCATGGAACTGGTGCTCAAACCAAAACAGACTGATTTATTGAACAACAGAAACTATGACTGATCTCAGATGCAAACAATCCTGTTCAGCTTTGCATCTTTCAAACAATCTTTCTCCAAACATAAGCAATATATTAGATTTTTTTTTAAAAAAAGAAATGCAATGAACAAAAGGTCAAGAGTTCCTGGGATATTTATTTCAAAGCCCTAGAGACCTCCTCTTTGACATTCCAAAGGCCCTCGATAGGCCTGTAAATTGAATGTCATATAACCACATGCACATGGAAATCCATTCTTCCAGAGACGTGCCCTCCCACAGTGCAGTTTCTATCAGGTGGAGACTTATAGCTCATGTGTAATATTGAAAGAGCACCCTCATTTGACACTCTATCACTCTTTCCACCCTATATGTGTGTTACAAAGAATCGGACTCCATTTTTCATGTCTGCTGACAACTTTCCAGCCACATCGTTCCTCTTCTCCTGCTGCCCCACAGCCAGATGATAAGAAGCCTGGGTGCTCCCTCCTTTGGTACCAGCAGGAAATTCAGGTTACGCAAGCCTCAGCACATGTGAGGGGACACTCACTCCATCCCTACACTCTAACCGCCGTAAAAAGCCAGCGCAGTCGCCCTTTCCGGATCTCCCAAGTCTTTGGACCTGCTTGGGAGTTTGTCCTGCTCTCCTTTAAAAGTCTCATTATGGGGCTTCCCTGGTGGCGCAGTGGTTGGGAGTCCGCCTGCCGATGCAGGGGACGCGGGTTCGTGCCCTGGTCCGGGAGGATCCCACGTGCCGCGGAGCGGCTGGGCCCGTGAGCCGTGGCCACTGGGCCTGCGCGTCCGGAGCCTGTGCTCCGCAATGGGAGAGGCCACAGCGGTGAGCGGCCCGCGTACCACACACACACACACACACACACACAAAAGTCTCATGTGAGTAATAAAGCTTCTCAGGCTCTCATAGTGTGTGTGTGGCATCATCAGTCTAGACCCCTGAACTAAACTTGTGGTGGTGGCAGGTCCCTCCCATTTCCACAGAGGGACCTAAACAACCTGGGAAATGACAGATCCTTCCTTCCTTCCTTCCTTCCTTCCTTCCTTCCTTCCTTCCTTCCTTCTTCCTTCCTTCCTCCCTCTCTCCCTCCCTCCCTTCCTTCCTTCCTTCCTTCTGCAAAGGGTCTTAGTTGCGGCACACGGGATCTTCATTGTCACATGCAGGATCTTTTAGTTGAAGCATGTGGGCTCTTGGTTGCGGCATGCAGGATCTAGTTCCCCGACCAGAGATTGGACCCGGGCCCCCTGCATTGGGAGCGCAGAGTCTTAACGACTGGACCACAAGGGAAGTCCCAATAGCAGTACCTTCTAAGTCATCTTGGTGTCTGAAGTTCTCTGTCCCATCTGCACACAGCTGAGTCACCGCTCCAACGTGCTGCTCTGATTTTGTCACTTCTCCATTTAAGTTTGGAATTAAAATCTTTCAGTGGTTTCCCTACAAAATCAAGTTCTAAAAGCTTAGCATGGCATCTAAGGCCCATAATTTTAACACAACTTTACTTTCTGGGCCTGTCTCCTCTACCATTTTAGAAACTCTATTCTTTAGCCAAAGAGCTGAACTACTGATTCCCAGAGGAATTTTAACATCTGACTTGTATTCACAGTTAGCCTTGTATGTGCTTTTCCATTGTTGTCTTAAAGTATTACTTATATATTATGATGTTATTTAAACTTTCAGTTCTTAACGATATTCTTCTACCAGATTTTTAGAAGACAGGAACTTTCTTTGTTTCTCCCATAGGATTTAAGGCAAAGCCTGACCCATCATATGTGCTTACTGAATATTTATTCTTCTGATTTGATTTTATAAAGAGTTATAAATCTACCCTAGGATTTCTCAAGGGTGAAAAAACAAAGGATAATTTTTGTTGTAGACTTTTCAGCCATATTTTATGTTTTAATTATACATGACTTAATGGACTGGGTTTGGGAAAATATTCTTTAATATAAAAACGAAATGGATCTGCCCTTTAGTGTATTGTGATAAACAAATTTGAACTTTTCTCACAATTGTAACTTATCAAGATAAAACTTCCTTAGGCTGAATTACTAAGTCAATTGGTTTGTTTCAGATGTACTGATTTTTAGAGGAATTTTTCTAATCATACACTTTTAGTACAGATTTTAATCATTCAGTTAACACTTTACAAAGGCTCTTATTGCTAAAAAGGGCAACATGGTAAATTTCTTCCATTGGATTGGCATTCACATGGGCATACACAACAGGGATTTGTGGATCATTCAAAAAAGCATTGTTTTTTCTTTAAATCCTCCACTCAGCATCCTTCCTGGGCAGATAATAACTCAAGGAGAAGGACTTGGAGCGTCATGGTTCTCTCAGTAACAACGGTTATCACTCCAGTAAAGCTTCTATCACAAAGACACAGGCTATGCTGTGGCAACCAATAGAATTCTGACTATTTGTGGGAAGGTCAAGACACATAGGTGGCTCATTTTCCCCTTAAACTTGGTTTGATGCAAAGAAAAGGATAGCCAGCAGAAAGCCTTCTGTAATCCAGAAGCTATTTGAACAATATTTATACCAATGCCTTTCTCAAAAACCTGCTAATAATATTGGAAACCAGATTCTATCCTCATTTATTAGGCAATTTGCTCAATAAAGACAGATGAGTCAATAGCCCTGCACACATAACCGTCTGGGAATTGGGGACTGCAGGTTAGAAAAGACTTTAGTAAAATATGTTCTGGGTCACATACTTGTGCTTCCTCAAATATTTTTGAGAACTATATTAAAGCTTGGATTGCCTGTTTCTACTGTACTTTTGTAAAGTGACACGGCTTAGGGATTGGATCACATGCGTCACAGCTTTCTAAGTATTACATCAGCTCCAGACTCTAAATTCTACAGCACTTTGTCAGTTTTTCTGCTACAGCGTCAGCTGCCATTCACTAAAAAGCTCACAGTTCATACATAACGCGCAAGACGCTCTCGGTGTCTAGGCTCTTCCCCACCCAACTCAGCACACTTTATGTGTCTCCTTCCTCTACTTAATCTTCACTCCCTTCATTTTTTTCTCTCACTCCCAACTCCTGCATACAGCCTCACATGTCTGAAATAATTTCCATTCAGCTTCTCTCCACATTCCTCACCTTTAAATGCTCCATGTAATTGGATAGTCTGAAAAGCTCAAAATTTCTGAAGTCTCTTTAGAGGAGTTTTCTATCTACCCTATTACTTTGCTAGGCTCAAACATACTTTCCCATATTTTCTTCCTATCTCGTACTTTTCTTGGCCATGTAATATTATAGCAGCATCTAAATCTGGCAGTGGCAAACTATCAACTCTTGATGCTAAATAAATCTTCGTTCATAGTGTTGGAGGCTAATAAAGTAGTTATCCAAGATCAGGCTCTGGAAGTCACTAATGATGGCATGTGAGGAACATGTCACTAAACTCCCTCAATTGCTGGAGCTTATTTCATTCTTTAAAAAAAAAAAAAAAAAAAAAAAAAAGTAGCCTAATTTTCCAGCTGCGCAAAGCAAAATGGAAGAAAGAAACCACTATCACAAATTGGTGTCAGGTTTCTTAACAGATGTGTATTTTTTTGAATAACCGGAATCACCACCTATGACTGGTTGTAACACAAGGGACATTTATCTGTAAAATATAGAAATAATTCCATGAAGACTAAAAAGCATAAGTAGAATGTATTTAAAATATGCTCACATACTTGGAGGATTTCTGGTAAATAAAATCTGAACGTTCCACTGGAATCTTAAATTAGGTTTCTATCCTTTGCATCAAATGAGTAAAATAATCATTCCTACAAATATACCACATGTTTGATAATTATTATATTCTGTTATTTCTTTTGTTCTTTTCCTGTAATAATCAAGCCAACAGATCCAGAACAGCAGTTTTATATTATAATGTTGACACCTTTTTATGGTAATTTGATCCTAAATATGACCAGAAAAGTCAGTCCCAAAATGTCTCCTTGGCAATGATCCATTTCTTTGTTCCCATTTCATTCTACAACATTCCCCAAGGGACATACCGAGTATGGGCACTTTTATTTATCAGTCTGCTGTTAGAACAATGGTGAAAAAGTAGCAATACTTACTTATGTTTCAGAGACATCCAGAACTGACTTTAAATGCTTACATATTGACTAACCAGCTTTCAGTTAAAATGTAGATTGAACACAAATGTTTACTCTTTTCCCTCCAGAAACCTCACTAAGGAGGCAGTAAAGGCAATAAAACATATAAATCCACAAGTATAAAGAGAGCAGGAAGACAAATGACAATAAAAGTTTGAAAGCTGAAAGTCTTATGGATGAGTAGTTACTAACTTAGGAAACTAGAGGAAGCCTGGAAGTGGTTTGAGCTGGAGAAGCCTCAAGGTAACTCCAGAAATAAGCAGGTGCATGTGACAAAACCACCGAAAGCCTCAGTAGTTGGGGTATCAATTACCTCTGAAGGTGGGGTGTTCAGGTGAGGCTGAAAACCAGAAGCTTAGTTGAAAATCTGTATAGGAAAAAATTAACCTCATAGATCTCCCTCCTCAGCCTCCTCAGACCGCCTCTTCCCCCACCGTAAAAGGAAACAAAAGGTTTGCTCACTGATGAGCTATAGCCTCACCTCGCTAGAGAGCTCTACTAAATACAGGGAAAACAGGCCAAATGTGAAATTTCTGAAAGGTGAACCCTCCTCACCCCCATCGCAGCACTTTCTCCCACTCAGTCCCAGAATGCTGCAAGAACTCATAACCCCCAGGCGAGAAATTGGAAGATTCATATCTAGGGAAACTGACTCAGCAGAAAGATCTGCAGATCTTGACAGTTGGGGTTCCTCTAAGAAGACACTCAGCCAGATTACCTTAGAGTGAAGCCCACTACTCAGCAAGGCCCCCTACTCATTCAGACCTTAGAAGCAACGTTTTTCATTAATAATAATAATGAACACACGGCCAATAATAACAGTAAATCTGAGAAAGACCTACAATATGAAAGACACAGCCCCAAACAAAAGAGAGAAAAGAGAGGCATTGAATGAAACAGAAGAAAACTTCAAAAAAAAAAATAAACTGTAACTAATCCTCATAAAAATAAAATAGATAAGAGGAGTCTGTAAAAAAGCAACATTTATTGAACAAAAACAAATTCTTGGGAATTAGGAAAAGAGCAAAAATGAACATTTTAATAGAAGGGATCGAAGATAAAGTTTAGTAAATCAAGTACAAAGTATGACATATCTGTTCATGAGATAGAAAATAGGAAGGATGATAAGAAAATTAGAGAATCAACCTGGAGGTCCATCATCCTTTTAATGGAATATTCAGAAAGAGAGGAAAAAAATAAAACAGGGAGAAATTATTAAAGAAATAACTTGAAAATGTGTCAGAACTAAAAAAATAGCTTCCAAATGGAAAGACCCACAGAATGCCCAGCACAATACTTGAGCAAAGATCCACATCAATTCCTATAGTGAGGAAATTTCAGGAGCTGAAGGACAAATAGGAAATCCTAAAACCTTTCAGGGAGTGAAAAACATACAAAGATCAGGAATCAAACTAACACTGATTACATCATGTTGTTACAACTACCGCAAAATAACATAAAGTGAAATATCAGAATCTAGAAGATGCTGGAGCAATGCTTTCAAAATCCTGAGGGAAATGCTTTCCATTGTAATAAGATACCAAATGATTGATTAATTATAAAACTGGAATAAAGATTACAAGTTCTCGGGGCTTCCCTGGTGGCGCAGTGGTTGAGAGTCCGCCTGCCGATGCAGGGGACGCGGGTGCGTGCCCCGGTCTGGGAAGATCCCACATGCTGCGGAGCGGCTGGGCCCGTGAGCCATGGCCGCTGAGCCTGCGCGTCCGGAGCCTGTGCTCCGCAACGGGAGAGGCCACAACAGTGAGAGGCCCGCGTACCGCAAAAAAAAAAAAAAAAAGATTACAAGTTCTCAAAAAATGTATCTCCTATGAACTGTTTCCTAGGAAGTTACAAGGTGTGCTCCATCAAAACAATGAGGAAAGCAAGAAAGCAGAAGACACAGGATCTAGGAAACAATGGATCCAAAATAGGAGAGAGGCAAAGGGAATCTCCAAAATGGTAATGACTGAAAATTCCTTGGCAAAATTGGTGTGGCAGGCCTGGAGATCAGCCAGTCCGGACTAGAAGGGGAATAGAGAGATGTCTTTAAAAAAAAAGAAAAAGAAAAAAATGATGTGATAGTTACCTGTTGTAATTGAATATATTTAAAGAGATTTGTATTTCTGGCACAGTTCAAGAATGAATCAATGACAGTAAACAGTATATAGAACTAAACAAATGAAGAAAAGGAGCTCATACAACTCAATATCAAAAAAACAAACAGCCCACTCAAAAAATGGGCACAAGATCTAAACATTTCTCCAAAGAAGACACACAGATGGCCAACACAAAAAGATGCTCAACACTGCTAATTATTAGAGAAATGCAAATCAAAACTACAATGAGGTATCAACTCACACCAGTCAGAATGGCTATCGTCAAAAAGTCTACAAATAGTAAATGCTGGAGAGGATGTGGAGAAAAAGGAACCCTCCCACACTGTTGGTGGGAATGTAAATTCGTGCAGCCACTATGGAGAACAATATGAAGGTTCCTTAAAAAACTAAAAATAGAGTTACCATATAACCCAGCAATTCCACTCCTGGGCATATATCCAGAAAAGACAAAAATTCTAATTTGAAAAGATACATGCACCCCAATGTTCATAGTAGCACTATTTTTAATAATAAAAATCAGAGTGATTACCTCTGAGGACAGAGGTATTGACTGGAAAGGAGCACAAAGAAGCTCTTTGAAATACTGGAAATATTCTGTATCTTGATATGGTTTGTGTATCATGAGTATGTTCACAGATAAAAATTCAACCAACTATATGCCTAAGATTCATGCACTTTAATATATGTATAATATATGTGTATAATGTATATTATACATGTATGTATACATGTATGTAAGGTATGTAATTATACATATAATATATGTGTATAACATGTGTATAATATGTATAATTATAATATTTTTATATATATATATATATGCCATTGTAGCAATATTATTCCTCAACAGAAAAGAAAAGTTGCTTGGAAGAGAACCTCTCCAATCCTCTAAGCTCCTTCTTCTCACTCACTCTGAGCCTCCGTATCACCTCTACCGCTGATTTCCAGCACCCTGCACTCCTCCCCCCCCCATCTGCCCTATTTACACTTGGAGTCCAAGCTGAAAGCTGGTTCCCAACTGTTCAGCCCCATGATTCCTCCAGTGGCAGCACGTTATACATTCTCTTCCCCCAACCACCCAGAAGTTAGAGTTTAACCATCTCAAGTTTAATCATCTCATAAATATAGACTGTTCCAGATATCCTAGGCTTCCGTCAGCCCTAAGTAAAATGCCTGCCTGGGGGAATGTGCATAGACTATTTTTACGAGTGCATGCTGTCATCGTATTCCACATTCTAAGCTTGCTGAAGTCTTTCTACCCAGCCCATACCCCAGGAAGGAAGAAAAGAAGAAAAAAGGAAGAAAAGAAGAAAAAAGACTATGAAGAGATGGCTCTGTAAATTTCTAACCTCCTTTTTTTCCCTCTGCTGGCACAAATTTCCTTTTAGCTTATTATAATTCTCATATTTTTTCTGCCTCTTCCTTTCCTTTACACTATTCTTATTCCTTCTTTATTCTCTACCTATATCTGTTATAGTTTAATAAGACATTTGAAGAATGGAATAGTTCTGGAATTTTTATATTTTACTTTCTTTTTTTTTTTAATTTGTTGAACACTAGCATTTATTGAGTGCTGGAAACCAAGCTAAACATTTTCAGTAGAGATCACAAAGTGGTGGTCCATAGACTGTATCCGCCTGAAGTTTTGTTTTTAAATATTTGAATTTTTAAAAAAGTTTTTGGCCATGCCACACAGTATGTGGGATCTTAGTTCCCCAACAACTTCCCCTGCAGTGGAAGCACAGAGTCTTAACTACTGGACCACCAGGGAAGTCCTGGAATGATTTTTTTAATTGAATATATTTGGCACATAACACTGTATAAACTTAAGATGTACAACATGTTCTTTGATACACTTTTGTATTGTAATATGATTGCCATTGTAGCACTATTTATCACATCACATAATTATAGTACAATATTATTGTCTAGACTTAGAATGATTTTTCTAAATTAATGTACTTTTTAGAGCAGTTTTAGGTTTATAGAAAAATGGAACAGAAAGTACAGAGAGTTCCCTTATACTCTCTTTCCAAGATACCCCGCCTTTTGCCCACAGTTTCCCTATTACTAACATCTTACATTGGTGCGTACAATCGATGGACCAATACTGACACATTATTATTAACTAAAGTCCATAGTTTACATCAGGGTTCATTCTTTGTGTTCTACCGTTCTGTGGTTTTGACAAATGCGTAGTCATGTATCCACCATTATAGTATTATACAGAATAGTTCCCTGCCCTAAAAATAATTTGTGTGCCAATTGTTCAGCTCCCTCCACCACACCACCAACCCCACTGAACCCCTGGCAACCTCCGATATTTCTACTCTGTTTAAAGTTGTTTTCCAGAATGTCATATAGTGAGAATCATATAGTATGTAGCCTTTCAGACTGGCTTCTTTCATTTGCCATATGTGCTAAGTTTCCTCCATGTCTTTTTCACTAGCTCATTTCTTTTTATCACTAAATAATTTTCCATTGTCTGAATGTACCACAATTTGTTTATCCATTCACCTATTGAATTACATCTTGGTTGCTTCCAATTTTGGCAGTTTTGAACGAAGCAGCTGTAAAAATGTGCGCACCATGTTTCACGTGGACCTAAGTTTTGGCTCATTCAGGAGCACGATCGCTGGATCATATGGTAAGATTATGTTTAGCTTTGTCACAGAATAATTTTCTAAACATTCTAAAAATAAAGAAATGAGGCATTTCTTCCAAATAGGACATGGGAAATAGCCTTCCTTCCATTGCTACTCCAGTCCTGCTCAATAATAAGTCTCATAATACTTAACATGTTAACCTTTTATCCTGGACTTTGCTTCTCTTGAAAAGCCTCTGTACAAGTCAGAATTATATGGACCTGGGTGGTGAGGGAGAGAACCAAAATGCCTTAGACCAAATTTCCTAGGTAAGATCTCTTTTCCTGGGTTAACGAGCTTTGAAAGGAGATAGGGCAACCTTGACTCCAAGATCAGCTCCTCATGGCAGCTACTTAACCTCCCATAGCCTCAGTTTCCCATCCGTAAAACGGTGATAGAAATAAGAGCATAATGACACTGGAGAAAGGATTTGGCGAGATGCCATATCCAAAGCTCATAGGACACAGCCCGGGAAACGGGAGACACTCGCAAGAGTTTATTTCCCCCCTTTGATTAAGACTGCTTGTATGCCATACTGTATTTTTTCCTCCCATTTCACTGGGGCAATACAAATGGTTAGCCTATCTCCACTCAGGAGACCAGGAGCTCTCTGATAAGACTTTCAAGTGAATTCTTGAAAAAGTCTTGAACGGCCTTCTAAGAATGAGTGACATGCTGTGGACGTTATTAGGATGGAAATTGACCTTGGCAGCTCTCTTGATAGTGTGACTCCTTAATGCTCTTTAATGTATTACCCTCCCTAGAGCATCTGCATTTTAAGTGAGGATTCCAGAAGATAATACAAAGGAATTCGTGCCCAATGGAATTTTAATCAACCCTGTGGTTCACTCCCTTTAACCCGACCTAGGAAATACCAGTCTTTCTGCAACACAGACCGACATGTCCACAGAAGTCAACTCAAGACTCTTCAAACAACCATGGAATGTGGGATCATCCATCCTACAAGGAATACAAGGTTCAAATGAAAGGAACACCATGGTGTTGAGACTGATCGGAGCCTTGTGAAAGTGAGAATGCTGGTTTTTCTTTTTTTATAATATAAAAATTATTTTTTTGTGGAAATATATCTATCTTTAGGTGTGTTTTAGCCCTAGCTACCACAGAGAGTATCCAGTCAAAGTTAAGTGACTTGACAGAAAGCAAAAGTGTTGAGATTTGCTGATCACTTCTAGGATGTGTCAGATTTCTTAGAGCTAGCTCAGTGCTTTAGTATCATAATAAATTATATCTCCCTTTTGTCTCTTTGATTACCAGGGGATTAACAGCTGTTTTAAATGCACCTATGTTATGAGCATCTGCCAGTCATAGATCCCAGTATTCTTTCCCCAAGACAATTTACCCTCCTAATTTTCAGGGTTATATTTGCATCATGGAGCCAGTGTTTTCCCTTCCTCAAAAGAGGGCAGTATCCATGTCTTATTTGCCCCTGTACTTTGTGTACATGGTGCTGAATATCTATTGACAAACACCATGGTCTTATTGTAAATCAAGAAATTAAAGATGCCAATTCTCTCTTTACAATGTGATTACCAGTCCGATGGTTAACAATTTCCACCTTACAATTTACAAATTCCCCAAATCACAGATACCATTGTAGCATAGAATTTTTTCCATAAAGTTCAGTCAAGCATCATTAAAAACCTTTAACTGACCCCTTAAGACCTTCATAATTCTATAAATAGAGGAGTAGACTCATTTATAAGGCAAATAGTATGAATTCTGTCTGGAAATTTTATTGAAATAGTGTGTGAATTACCTTTCCTTATTTCCTTATGGGGCACATGGTAAAAGCACTCATATCGTGAATCCAAACCACCGCCAGTGTGGCACTCCCACTCCATAATTTATCCCAAACTCCTAATTTGCTGTATAGGCATCATCTTTTTCCCAGATTTCTTAGCTTTCTCCTCACTTTCATGCCAACACTCTTCACTGGTTGGTTCGAATTGTTTGTTTTTTTCTGTTTGTGCCTTTGTTTAGCAGGGGCATTTTCCATAAAATACAGAGATTTTCTTGCTTCACAAAAGGTGCATGGATGCGACGATGAGCTAAGAACCATAAAGTTGGTCTGAGATGAGGATGCTTGACCTTGGATAGGTTTCACCCCAGGAAAGTGACTCACTACTGCCAATGACCGTCACCTCAGTGTATAGGACTTAAATATGTAGTTCAGGAAAATTCAAAAGACTACATTCTGTGGACCACTGGAGTTACTTAGCTGTAGTCAAAACCACACATCTTAATTCTCTGAATGCCAATAGCCTTATAATGATTTTATTTTAATTCTAATATAATTTGTGAATAGACACCCTTTTTGAGACGGAGTGGGAGGGAGACTAAATTAGTGAACGCTGTTGTGAGTGAGGAGCTGGGTTGCTTGCTTTATGCTCTACAGACATGACATCATTTAATTCTCTCAGTAACATTATGAAGTAGGTATATTGTTCCTATTTTTAAAGAAATGAAAGTTCTGAGAAGAGTTAAACTTCCCCAAGATTATACAACTAATAATTGACTGGGAAATAATTCAAAACTGGGTGGTCTTTCTAACTGGAACCTTGATGCTCAAAATGTCCTCTGACCACAGCATCAGTGTCACTTGGGAGGTGGCTGAAAATGCAAAGTCTCTGAGAAACTTAAACCAGTTTATACAGAATTATAGATTGAGGCCTACAAAATCTCATAACTGCCTAGGAAAGACTGGAAAACTAAGAAACTGAAGCGCAGAAGGATGGAAAAGATTGACAAAGTTGAATTCACTACTTAATTAGGTAATATAAACTTTGAGTCTGTTCTTTTCTCTGGGAACTTTGTACCCCATCCTCAGGTTGCTTTAGATTTCTCCTTTCAAACATTCTCCTCTGCTAGTCTTTCAGATCCCAATTAGTGACGAGGCCCCAGTTGCTCAGGCCTATCCTAGGGGTCATCTTTAATTATTCTTTTTTCATTGTCCTGCACGTAACCCATCACAACTTCTTTTAGATTCACCTCCAAAATAAATAGCAAAAATCAATCTCACTCCACCATCACCACCCTCATCCAAAACACCCCATTTCTTTCCTGGGTGACCTTATAACTCACCATTCATCCCGATTTTACTTTCAACATCTGCAAGTCATTCACTACACAGAAGTCAAAGTAATATTTTAAATTATTGTTAATAATTACTTATTGTATTTAGAATAAAGTTCAAACTCCATGATCCAGCAGCTTTTTCTACCGGCCTGTTTTTCATTTATCGCATGTAACACTGGCCTTCCTTTTTTTCTGGAACACGTCCAACTCATTCTCCCCTCAGGGTCTTCATACTTTCCTCTGGGAGGCTACTCCCCCCAGATCTTTCTGTGCCCCTTCTCATCATTCACACATCGGCTCAAATATCAACTTCTTGGAGGAGTCCTACCTGACCATCTTAACTAGGCAGCCCCTCCTGATATCTGATATTTATTCCATTTCCCTGTTTCATTTTTTTCCTAACACTGCTGCAAGTTAGGTTCCCCAGGAACCAGAGACTGAGGAGTGGTTTGCATGTAGGAAGTTTATTAGAGGTTCTCTTGATCAACACCTGAGGAAAGAAGGAAAATAAGAGGAGTGGATGAAGGGAGATGTTGGGCTACAACTGCAGTCTTAACAAAAACCTCAGCAAACCGCACAGTTGAGTTCCGAAGCTGCAAGATATAGAGATATACCATTTTAGCAAGAGGCAACAAGTTTGACATCCCTAGGTCAACCAGTTCCTGGATGCCAGGGGCTCTCTGCAGTTGAGACAATTCCCAAAGTAAGCTGACAGCAAAAGCTATCTGTCTGCAGAACTCCCAGCAGCTTGGGGAGCAAGTTTTTTGGTACTGAATGAGGGTCTAGGTAGCACTTCACGGAGTTCACGAGTCTACCCTTTGAATCCACTGCTCTGTATACATTCTGGAGGCAGCTTTGTGGTGTATTCTTCCTCAGGTAAACTTACTGAGGTTTAGTGGCAAGAAACACAGCCCCAGCTGAGCAGCCAGTCTTGGGATCACAAGTGAAACGCATTGTCTCCTCCTCCACCTCCATTCTATATTCTCCTCAACCTCACCTAGCATCTCCACAGGTCTGGGTGTCTTCCCTGGTGGCATGAACCTGACCAGAGGGCTCTGAGCTCCCAGTCACCATGTCCTTCTCTGACTAAGGTTTCTAAACTTGCCTATTACTGTCAACACTGGGCAAAGTAGTACCAAGAGGCACCTAAAAAAATCACTTGGGTGCCAAATATATTCTTCCCTGCTTCCGCTGTATGACAGTCTCCCAACCTCCTCCTGATGCCACGAGTCACCCCCTTCTTGCCTGTTGGTCCCTTGGCACAAGGAACCCAAAGTGCCGAGCTGTCGATTATAGTTTAATAGGACTCTGTCCTCTGGTGGAAGGACCAGAGGGAACCAGGACAGAACCCAGAGAAACAAGGAGAGGAAGAGAAATTCTCCAAGCAGGTAACAGAGTGATGGTAAGCAGGGCCATTCCTGCCCTGACCCCTAACTCCTGGAAGTATGTATTCTACCTACTGAGGATGTCACACCGTATAATATTCATTGATATCAAGTACACAGTGCACCCTAGATGATGACCCCCACTTCCTTACCCTAATCTCAAAGCTGCTGCCTCAGCTATGCCTTGAATGTACCATTCCAGTGCCCTGCTGAGCCAGAGTCTCTGATGGTGCAGTATGCGATAGGACCAGTGCATCTCACAGTCACGTACCCACTCCTGCGTTTTGGTGTGTCTGTGTGGCATCCACCTGGGGAAGCTAGTTGCTCCCAGCATCCCTGCAGTGAAGCCTAAGAGCACATCCCCTGTATCTGCAGCCATGATAGTTTTAACACCAAGAAGACTCACCTTTGTGACGATGTCATTGTCAGAACACATTTTGGAGTCAGTTCTTTCCTCAGCCTGGGGGCAAAGTTGTAAGAGTGAACTGGCAACCCTTTTAGGGCTACCACAAGCTTCAGAATATGATGGAGAAGCAAAAAAAAAAAAAAAAAAAAAAAAAAAAAAAAAAAAAAAAAAAAAAAAAAAAAAAAAAAAAAAAAAAAAAAAAAAAAAAAAAAAAAAAAAAAAAAAAAAAAAAAAAAAAAAAAAAAAGTCAGGTTTTGATGACTGGAATTTCTGGATCAGTGTAGACCTCAAGGGCTATGGTTCCAGGTACCACAGGCCTATCCTATTAAAGTTTTTGTAAGGTTTTGGGCCTCCATTGATATTTATTCTCTTTTACTCCAATCTCAAATTGCATTTTAAAGAAAACAAAAAGAAAAATTGTATCCTTTAAACTCATTTATTAATTATGTGCATTTGCCAATTGGATGAAAAACTAGGTGACAACTTCTTGCCAAAAGCCAAGTGGAACTGAGGTTAAGTTTTGTATTTACTTACCTAAAGAAAACCGCATGTAAATAAAGTTAATATTTTATGTGTAGAACTATCTATCTGTACATCTGTGTACATTTATGTGTATTGACATATAAGGACATAGCAGATGTCAGCTGATTTCCAGATCGTGAGCCTTGCAATATTCCATTACAAATATACTTTTCAAAAGCAGAATTTTTTACTCAATGGCTAGGACCAGTCTATCCAAAATACACTTTTAATAATGATATGAGATATGTGGAAAATATGAGGGAGAAAAATCTATGAAAACCACTAATGCCAAAATCAAACTGAAGATGCAAGGCATGCCGAGGGCGTGCAGAGGGCGTGCTACGTGGACACGAGCAGCTGAGGTAGTCAGCCAGGCTCCACAAAGCAGCCCTCAGCTCAGTTGCAAGGGCCAGTATAGGACTGTATCATCTACCCTGTTCTTTCCTCTTTGGTTTCTGCATGAACCTAAATAAGTCCATTCTTTATCTGGAGGGGTGTGTCCGCCTTCTGGTGTGGGTCTGGTTATTGGCTTCAGAGAAGAACCGGAGTATTGAAATTGGCCCTGGAAATCGTGGCTTACAAAGCCTTTGAGCCACAGTCTTATTTGCACAGGGATAGGAGCCAGTTACAGGGAGGAGGCAGCTTCTTCTGCTGCGGCGGCTGAATTTCAATAAGCAGAAATTAGTCAACAAAGTCAGGACATGGGAGCCCTGACATGGGAGCCCTGACAGGCTCCGGCCTCCTCGGAGATGAGGCCAGTCGGGGGACTTCAGCGTGACACAGAACTTTTTACATCTGATATTAAAGACACACGAGCAACGGCACGTCCCCAGGAGGCTCCTTCTCTGAAGAGGGAAAGTCATGGCTGTGTGGCCTTCTCATTCCTGCTCTGTTGTCTGAAGCCGCGCAGAAATAAAAGGCATCTTCTTTTGAAGAGAGTTATGGAAAGAATGCATAATAGCTGCTAAACATCTTACCAAGATAATTAGCAAACAAATGCCACAGGTTATATAAATTGAGTGAGTGAATTTAAAATTTCATTTTGTCCTTAGATTTCCCTTCCTTAAACCTTGAGAGCCGGAATAAAACAACTCCACATTTTGGAGGCTAGACAGGGTATTCTCGAGTACAGTCACCGGGCAAGCAGGATTCAAGGGTGCCGGGCAGACCCCAGTGTGTTTCTGGTTTTATCCAGTCGTGCTTTAGTGGAAAACATTTAATAGCAGTAACTCCTTCAGTTATTACTCCTCGTAGGGTGTCTCTGATACCTCTCGACTTACTTCACTGACAAAAAGCATGCTTTTAATCTGCTTTGCATCACTGAGCCAACTGAAAAAAGGGGGAACACAAAACGGGTCCTGTTCCTTGTGAATTATTAAAGCACGTTGTCAGCAACTATAAACCCTGGAGATGGATGACAGCCTCAGAAGCAGACAGAAGACAGCCCAATCTGTGGAGCCCAGTGGAAAAAAAGAAAGAAAGAAAATGACTCTTGACTGGAAAACTGAAGATACTCCTATTTAGATTTAGAATATGGATTTGAGGGAGCTCTTCACAAACACCCTAAATCAAAATTAACCAACAAGTCTTCTTGGATAAAGTTTTATACTATTTCTCTTGTTCTTTCCTTAACATCTTACTTGGTTGGGATCAGAGTCAACTAAAGTGATTTAAATGATAAGTTTCAGAGGAAAAGCTTTTGGGCACTTAATATAGACATCGCTTGAAAAAATTTAGTATATAAAAATAAACCAAGCCTGTTAATCACCAGATGGAACTAAAAGGAAGAATACTGAATATTTTCATGGGGTTCATGTGAGTCCTATTCTCTCTGTTGTCAGTTCTAATTCATTATCTATTCATTCAGCAAACATTTGCTGGGGTCTCTCAGTAACTTTCTCTCTGTTCTTTTTGAAGCAAATACTCTTGGGAAAGTATTTAGAACTTCCTGGCCAGCCAATGGATAAGAGAAAATGTCTTTACCATGGTGTTAGCCAACATTTTTCTTGATACATTGATTTAGGAGTTTATTTTCATCCATCCTACATTATTAAAAGCCAGGGAGAAGCTAAATATTAATCAAATATTTTGTTTCAAGAAACACCATGGGGTCCCCAGACTCTGATTCAGAATGGACTCGTGGCCCAATGTCAAAGGGAAACAGAGGCCATCGGGTGTCAGGGCCAGTGCTGCCCAGCCTGGGGCAGGGAAGCATCCTTCCCCTCTCTGAGCCTCAGTGACCTGCACTTGTCTGACACTATGAGTGAATGCCTCCCTAATGCTGGCACCCTAGGCACCTCACGCGCCCACCCTAGTCCAAGCCTTGCCCCTATGATACCACTTTGGTGAACTTTATGACTCCAGAGACATCTTGGGCATAAAGATCTTGTCTCTGTCTCCTCATAGTGGAAGGTCTAGTAAAAATTGAAACAGCTCACCCTGACTCCAAGGTTAATCACTCCTCAAGCCCAGCTGTAGGGGCTGCTTTCCAGAGGGGCTGCCCACCCTGGGGCTAAGGAAGCGCTACTGCACGGAGGGAGGTCACGAGGGCACTTTCTGAATGCTGACACTGGACATTCTTGCTCAGTGTTGATTGCTTCTTTGGTTCCTGTCTTGTGCTTTGGCTCTGAGCTTTGCTAACTGTGACTTTTGGCTCTGGTTCCTTTTGGGCTTCTGCCCCCTGGCCTCCACGCTGTCTCAGTGGCAGACCTTCCAGCTCTGATCAGCAGCTGCGTCCTTGATCTGGCTTGTTACATTCATTCCCTTTAGGTCTCCTGCTCTCTTTTCTCCACAGTCCTGGGCTGAGGTCCTAAGGCCATTTCAAAATCCCAGGTCTGGTCATTGATAGTGTGTCCTGGAAAGGCGAGTGGAGACCAGAAACATTTGTTTTCTATTATTCTTTCCCTTCATGAAAAACAGACTAAAACAATATATTCTGCCTTTCTGGACTGCATAGGTGTGTTATAAAGATTAACGTCCGTGAAGCCTGTGTGGATTAATGTAAAAAGCAGCCATGTAGAAGATTGCCAAGGTATTGCCTTGGCAACATTTCCACTTTAGCAAGAAACCTATAACACAAGCTGTCATTATAAAGTAAGGAGGCTGTTTTAGTTTTACCAAATGCACCAAACTCTGTACTTCTAGGTACCTCTTGTCCCCTTCAAATTAGCCACTGTGGGAAACTGTCAACTTATTTCACTTATTTCAGCAGTTAATGCCCATTCAAAAAATTGTTAGGAATGAACTTTCGCTATTTCTTTTAGGGACAGAGGCCTATTTTTCTCAAATCTCCTTAGTGGTAAAAAGTCTTTATTCTATCAGGGTTGTCCTGAATTTAAAACCACCAAATCTGGAGGGAAAGTCCCCCACAAGTCTGGGAAATATTGAAGAAAGAGAGAAAGAGACAGAGACACACAGAGAAATTGATTGACTGATTGATTCCACCTGAAACTATAAAAGAGCAAAAAGAGCTTACACTAAAGTAGTAACTGGATGTGTGTTCTCATGCATGCGTGTGGGGCGGTGTAATGATTGTATGTAGGAAAGTCAGAGAGAGAGAATATCCTCGGTGTTTCAATTTGTTGATAAAGTAGTGACTTTATGTCCCACTGAACAAAGAATGCAAATCTAATGGGCCATGCATGCTACAACTTCCACCCCTGTCAGGAAAATTTCTCAGCTTCAGTCTTAATTAGAAGCATAATTTTTTTTTTTTTGGAACAGATGATGCTGTCAGCAGGAAGGCAGAAGGTCCCACAGGGCACATCACGGGAATGTCTCTCCACCCAGGATTCACATAGCTCTGTCATCATATCTGAACTCTGCTGCCGCAGATGACCAGCCAACAAGGCTGGATGT
Organism: Neophocaena asiaeorientalis asiaeorientalis; assembly: GCF_003031525.2. Taxonomy (NCBI): domain Eukaryota; kingdom Metazoa; phylum Chordata; class Mammalia; order Artiodactyla; family Phocoenidae; genus Neophocaena; species Neophocaena asiaeorientalis. Next base: position 1,842,989 of record NW_020174268.1, on the reverse strand, counting down.
GCAGACTTGTGAATGCTTTCAATTGAATTTTTGAGGAAAAGTTTACTTTGCAAACTAGTCAGCTCCCCTTTCTCCAATGCCACTAGTCTCTATGTCCAGTATTCCTTCCCTCAGGCCTCTCTCTGCCTTTATAAAGATCAGCAATTATTTTCAGCTTCAAGCAGGAGGCTGCCCCACAGGGGCCCTCCAGAGGCAATAAGTATGGGAGAAGGTGGATGATTTACAGATCAACAGCTACCTGGCAGATACTGTGGGATACTTTGCTGTCAACACCAAAGGATTGACGAGCATAGTTTTGCTAGCCATAGAAAAATCTGTAAGAAAAAAAAAAGAGGGGGGCTTCTCTGGTGGCGCAGTGATTGAGAGTCTGCCTGCCGATGCAGGGGACACGGGTTCGTGCCCCGGTCTGGGGAGATCCCACATGCCGCGGAGCGGCTGGGCCCGTGAGCCATGGCCGCTGAGCCTGCACATCCGGAGCCTGTGCTCCGCAACGGGAGAGGCCACAACAGTGAGAAGCCCGCGTACCGCAAAAAAAAGAGGAATTACAACCTCTCCTCCTCCTCTTGAAAAATCTGGTTGTTTCTTTCTTTCTCTTTGGTAGCTAATTCCATTTTTAGATGCCTATGAAAAAGACAGAAACATTCTTGCTTTGTGAATTCTGGTATTTCCTAACTCATACTGTCTGTGATCTGGCCGACGTTAACAATAGACTGAATTCCCTGTGTTTGCAGTATTTCCTGGATCCCCAGGAGGGTCCACCTGTTAGATTCTACTGAGGACCACTTGAGGCTAAGTCAGGACATAGGTGCTCAGTCCATGTCACTCCTCTTGACTCTCAGCTGTACTGTTCACCTCCTCACCCTGTAATTGGCATACCTCTCTTCCCAACTTGCCAGTACTACCAGACTGCCACATTTCAGAAACTGAAATGCCAGAGTATCCTGAGGTCCCATGTTCATGGTTTTTGTTTTGTTTTTTTCCTATTTTATCCCTCTGGTAGATTACTACAATGTTTTAGAGGGTAATTTTTTTTTAATTTAATTTTTATTTATTTAGTTTTGGCTGTGTTGGGTCTTCGTTTCTGTGCGAGGGCTTTCTCTAGTTGTGGCGAGCAGGGACCACTCTTCATTGCAGTGCGTGGGCCTCTCACTGTCGCAGCCTCTCTTGTAGAGCACAAGCTCCAGACACACAGGCTCAGTAGTTGTGGCTCACGGGCCTAGTTGCTCCGTGGCATGTGGGATCTTCCCAGAACAGGGCTCGAACCCGTGTCCCCTGCATTGGCAGGCAGATTCTCAACCACTGCACCACCAGAGAAGCCCCTACTACAATGTTTTAGAATGGATTAGCTGAATCTGTTTCATCCTGTAGCCAAATTCAATTCACCTTAACAATCATTTGTGGAATCCTCGCTAAGGACAGATATAAAAGCTACAGAGGGTACATAAAAATTTAAGACATCGTTCACAATCTAATTGGGTAGATATTCAAGCACAAAAAGGAATGTAACACAAGATAGAGTAAGATAGGTATCTTAGGATACATAAAACATTGTTCCTTGATCATTGTACTGTTAGATGTTGGCCATCAGGAATGGGATACTGATGAGGAAAAGGGTGAACGACAGAAATCAGGAAGCCACACTATCAAACACCTTTGCAATAAATAAGTTCAAATCTGAATTCTGAAAGGGGCCTATGTTCCTTTGGCTTCACTGAAACCTTCTAAGTAGTACTATGTAGGTCAATCTGTTTTCAAGGTTTAAGTGTGAAGAAGCTGTTATTTAGTTTTTTAAAGATTTTATCTTTTAGAGCAGCTTTAGGTTTACAACAAAATTGAAAGGAAGGTACAGAGATTTCCCCTATGTTCCCTGCCCAACATATGCACAGCCTCCCTCAATATCAATATCACTCACCAGAACGGTACTTTTTTTTTTTTTTAACCAAGGATGAACCTACATTGACACATCATAATCACTCACAGTCCATAGTTTACCTTAGGTTTCACTCTTGGTGTTATACCTTCTATGGATTTGGACAAATGTATAAGGACATATATCCATCACTATAATATTACACAGAGTACTTTAACTACCTTAAAAAAAAAACAAACTATGCTCTGCCTATTCATTCCTCCCAACCACTTTTCATTTTATGGTCTACATAGTTTTACCTTTTCCAGAATGTCATTAGGTTGGAATCATACAGTATGTCACCTTTTCATATTGGCTTCTTTCACTTAGTAATATGCATTTAAGCTTCCTCTGTATCTTTCATGGCTTAATAGCTAATTTCTTTGTAGAACTGAATAATATTCGATTGGGTGTACCATAATTTATTTATCCATTCACCTACTAAAGGAAATCTTGGTTACTTCCAAGTTTGGGAAATTATAAATAAAGCTACTATAGACATCTGTGTGGAGGTTTTTTATATGGACCTATGTTTTCAAATCATTTGGGTAAATACCAAGGAACACAATTGCTGGATTATATGTTTACTGGAGACATATGTTTATTTTTGTAAGAAACCACCAAACTCTCTTCCAAAGTGGTTGTACCATTTTGTATTTCCACCAGCAATGTATAAGAATTCCTGTTGCTTCAAATCCTTGTCAGCATTTGGTATTGTCAGTGTTCCAGGTTTTGGCCATTCTATTGGATATATAGTGGTATCTCGTTCTTTTAAAAGAAGCTGTAATTTTTATTTTTATTTTTATTTGTATTTTAGAAAATAATGGTGGAATGTAAAAGTTGGAAGAGATGTCATAGGCCATCTGATCAAACCCTCCAGAAGAGGCTGAATTCCTTCCTTCAACAGAAACATTACTCAATCAGGAGAGACAGTCCAATGTTTCTCGAAACAGACCCAGAAGTGATTTATTCACTTCCTCCTGACCCAGTAGCCTATTCTTTCTTCAGAAAACTCTGTTCATTTTTCTTACATCAAGAGAAAATCTGCTCCCCTGCAATCTCCCCCAGATGGACATATAAACCCTTCATTATGAAAGACTTCAGGTGTGGAAACAGGTATCATGATCCACCACCTCTCTGTTGCCCACCTCACCCTTCCACACCGTTCTCTTCTGCAGCTCAACATCACCAATTCCCTCAATAGATATCCCCTCAATTCTTTTATTTTGTTAGAATGTAAAAATAATCAATGACTATACTAGAAAATATATTAAAGCATAGAGTAACAACTCTAGAAGCATGTTGTCTAGTTAAAAAGATGAATGTATGATATGCACACTATAAGAGCACAAAAGAAGGGCACTGAATGAAATTAGGTGGCAATGACACTGAGCTGACTGATGATGAATGAGTAGAAGGATAAGAGGCAGATTCGGAGAAGATATTTTAGAAAAGATCTTATGATGTTCAGAGCTTGCACCACAGCCCAGAAGTAGGAAAGTGCACCGTATTTACATGATGATAGGCGTTCTTTTTGGTAAATAGTTTGTATGAAGGACTGGTAAGAGATGAAACTAGAAAGGTGTGTGGAAATCAGATTGTGAAGGGCCTTACATGCTAAGCTCAAAAAGAAAATGTTATTTTTGTCCCCAAAGTTATAGGAATACATGTCATTAATGTGTTTAAGAAAGGGAGCATTTTTGTTGCTGAAAGTTCACTCCACTGGCAGGTGGAAAAAGAAAGGAGCAACCTAGGATCAAGAAGAGAAAAGTTAGGCTATTGAAGAGAAAGAAGTGACAAAAACCAGAGTGGCAGCAGTGTTGGAATGAAAGAGAGAAAAGGAAAATATATTTCAGAGATTGAATCACTGTGACCTGTAATTGATTGAAATTTAGTGGTGAACTTCTATTCAACATAGTACTGAAGGTCTTGGAGCAATTAGGTAACAAAAAAAAGGCAGCCAAATCAGAAAGAGAAAAGTAAAATGATCTCTGTTTACAGATAACATGTTCTTATACACAGAAAATCTAAAGATTTCACCAAAAATAATCTTAGAACTAATAATGAATTCAGTAAAGTTGCAGGATAGAAAAACACACAAAACCCAGTTGCGTTTCTATATACTAACAATGAACCATGCAAAAAGGAAGGTAAGAAAACAATCCCATTTGCAGTAGCATCAAAAAGCATAAAATACTTAAAATAAACTTCACCAAGTAGTTGGAAAAACTTGTACACTGAAAACTGTAATACACTGAAGAAAGAAATTAAAGAAGAAATTTAAAATGCAAGTAAATGGAAAACATCTCATGTTCATGGATTGGAAGACTTAATGTTGTTAAGATGCCCATACTACCCAAAGCAATCTGCAGGGCTCAATACTATTCCCATCAAAATCCCAATGGCATTTTTTATAGAAAAAAAATTCTAAGATTCATATGAAATCACAAAAGACTTTGAATAGCCCAAAGCTACTTTGATCTTGAGATCTTGAGAAAGAAGAATAAAGCTGGAGGCATCCTAATTTCAAAATATATTACAGAGAGGACCTTCAAGATGGCAGAGGAGTAAGACATGGAGATCACCTTAATCCCCGCAAATACATCAAAAATAAATCTACATGTGGAACAACGCCTAATGAACACTAGCAGAAGACCTCAGACTTCCCAAAAGCCAAGAAAATCCCCACGTACCTGGGTAGGGCAAAAGAAAAAAAAAAAAAAAAAATAGAGACAAAAGAATAGGGACAGGACCTGCACCTCTGGGAGGGAGCTGTGAAGGAGGAAAAGTTCCCACACACTAGGAAGACCATTCATGGACAGAGATGGGGGTTGGGTGGGAGGGACGATTCAGAGCCACGGAGGAGAGCACAGCAATAGGGGTGCACAGGGCAAAGTGGAGAGATTCCTGCACAGAGGATCAGTGCCGACCAGCACTCAACAGCCTGAGAGGCTTGTCTGCTCACCCACCGGGGCAGGTGGGGGCTGGGAGCTGAGGCTTGGGCTTCGGAGGTCAGATCCCAGGGAGAGGACTGGGGTTGGCTGTGTGAACACAGACTGAAGGGGGCTAGTGCACCATAGCTAGCTGGGAGGGAGTCCGGGAAAAATTCTGGACCTGCGGAAGAGGCAACAGACCACTGTTTCGGGGTGTGTGAGGAGAGGGGATTCCTTCCCTGTCTGCCCAGAAGAGGCAGAGCACCACCTAAATGAGCTCCAGAGAAGGGCACAAGCCACGGCTATCAGCTCAGACACCAGAGACGGGCATGAAATGCTAATGCTGCTGCTGCTGCTGCCACCAAGAATCCTGTGTGCAAGCATGGGTCACTATCCACAGCCCCCACCCCGGGGAGCCTGTGCAGCCCGCCACTGCCAGGGTCCCGTGATCCAGGGACAACTTCCCTGGGAGAACACACGGTGTGTCTCAGGCTGGTGCAACGTCATGCCGGCCTCTGCCACTGGAGGCTCACCCTGCATTCCAATTATAACTACCATCCCCCTCCCTCCCCACAGCATGAGTGAACCAGAGCCCCCGAATCAGCTGCTGCTTTAACCTCATCCTGTCTGGGTGGGAACAGATGCCTGAGGGCAACCTACATGCAGAGGTTGGGCCAAAACCAAAGCTGAGCCCCAGGAGCTGTGCGAACAAAGAAGATAATGGGAAATCTCTCCAACAGCCTCAGGAGCAGCAGATTAAATCCCCACAATAAACTTGATGTAACCTTCATCTGTGAAATACACGAATAGACAACGAATCGTCCCAAAATTGAGGTGGTGGACTGTGGGAGCAACTGTAGACTTGGGGTCGGCTGTTAATGACTGATTTGTTTCAGATTTTTATATTTAATCTTAGTATAGTTTTAGCGCCTGTTATCATTGGTGGATTTGTTTATTGGTTTGGTTGCTCTCTTTTTTTATTTTAGTTTAATAAATTTTTCTTTCAGTTTTCTCCCTTTCCTTCTGAGCTGTGTGGCTGACAGGGTCCTGGTGCTCTGGCCTGGTGTCAGGCCTGAGGCTCTGAGGTGGGAGAGCCGAGATCAGGACATTGGACCACCAGAGACATCCCAGCCCCATGTAATATCAATCGGTACAAGCTCTCCCAGAGATCTCCATCTCAACACTAAGACCCAGATCCACCCAACAGCCAGCAAGATCCAGTGCTGGATGCCCCATGACAGTCAACTAGCAAGACAGGAATGAATCCCACCCATTAGCAGACAGGCTGCCTAAAATAATACTAAGTTCACAGACACACCACCGGACATGGCCTTGCCCACCAGAAAGACAAGATCCAGCCTCATCCACCAGAACAGAGACACCAGTCCCCTCCACCAGGAAGCCTACACAACCCACTGAACCAACCTCACCCACTTGGGGCAGGCACCAAAAACAACAGGAACTATGAACATGCAGCCTGTGAAAAGGAGACCTCAAACACAGTAAGTTAAGCAAAATGAGAAGACAGAGAAACACACAGCAGATGAAGGAGCAAGGTTTAAAACCCACCAGACCAAATAAATGAACAGGATATAGGCAGTCTACCTGAAAAAGAATTCAAGATAATGATAGTTAAGGTGGTCCAAAATCTTGGAAATAGAATGGAGAATATACAAGAAACGTGTAACAAGGACCTAGAAGAACTAAAGAACAAACAAACAATGATGAACAACACAATAAATGAAATTAAAAATTCTCTGGAAGGAATCAATAGAAGAACAACTGAGGCAGAAGAACGGATAAGTGACCCTGAAGATAAAATAGTGGAAATATCTACTGCAGAGCAGAATAAGAAAAAAGAATGAAAAGAATTAAAGACACTCTCAGAGACCTCTGGAACAACTTTAAATGCACCAACATTCGAATTATAGGGGTCCCAGAAGAAGAGGAGAAAAAGAAGTGGACTGAGAAAATATTTGAAGAGATTATAGTTGAAAACTTCCCAAACATGGGAAAGAAAATAGGCAATCAAGTCCAAGAAGTGCACAGAGTCCCATATAGGATAAATCCAAGGAGAAACACACCAAGACACATATTAATCAAACTGTCAAATATTAAATACAAAGAAAAAAATATTAAAAGCAGCAAGGGAAAAGCGACAAATAACATACAAGGGAATCCCCATAAGGTTAACAGCTGATCTTTCGGCAGAAACCCCGCAAGCCAGAGGAGAGTGGCTGGACATATTTAAAGTGATGAAAGGCAAAAAACTACAACCAAGATTACTCTACCCAGCAAGGATCTCATTCAGATTTGACGGAGAAATTAAAACCTTTACAGACAAGCAAAAGTTAAGAGAATTCAGCACCATCAAAGCAGCTATACAACAAATACCAAAGGAACTTCTCTAGGCAGGAAACACAAGAAAAGGAAAAGACCTACAAAAACAAACCCAAAGCAATTAAGAAAATGGTAATAGGAACATACATATCGATAATTATCTTAAGTGTAAATGGATTAAATGCTCCAGCCAAAAGACATAGACTGGCTGAATGGATACAAAAACAAGACCCGTATATATGCTGTCTACAAGAGACCCACTTCAGACCTAGGGATACATACAGACTGAAGGTGAAGGGATGGAAAAAGATATTCCATGCAAATGGAAGTCAAAAGAAAGCTGGAGTAGCAATTCTCATATCAGACAAAATAGACTTTAAAATAAAGACTATTAAAAGAGACAAAGAAGGACACTACATAAAGATCAAGCGATCAATCCAAGACGAAGATATAACAATTGTAAATATTTATGCACCCAACATAGAGGAACCTCAATACATAAGGCAAATGCTAACAGCCATAAAAGGGGAAATCGACAGTAACATAACAATAGTAGGAGACTGTAACACCCCACTTTCACCAATGGACAGATCATCCAAAATGAAAATAAATAATGAAACACAAGCTTTAAATGACACATTAAAGAAGATGGACTTAATTGATACTTATAGGACATTCTATCCAAAAACAACAGAATGGTATTTCTTCTCAAAGTGCTCATGGAACATTCTCCAGGACAGATCATATCTTGGGCCACAAAACAAGCCATGGTAAATTTAAGAAAATTGAAATCATATCAAGTATATTTTCTGACTACAATGCTATGAGACTAGATATCAATTACAGGAAAAGAACTGTAAAAAATACAAACACATGGAGGCTAAACAATACCCTACTAAATAGCCAAGAGATCACTGAAGAAATGAAAGAGGAATTCAAAAAATACCCAGAAACTAATAACAACAAAAACACAATGACCCAAAGCCTACGGGACTCAGCAAAAGCAGTTCTAAGAGGGAAGTTATAGCAATACAAATCCTACCTCAAAAAACAAGAAACAGGGCTTCCCTGGTGGCACAGTGGTTGGGAGTCCGCCTGCCAATGCAGGTGACAAGCGTTTGTGCCCTGGTCCGGGAGGATCCCATGTGCCGCGGAGTGGCTGGGCCCATTAGCCACAGCTGCTGAGCCTGTGTGTCTGGACCCTGTGCTCCGCAACGGGAGAGGCCACAACAGTGAGATACCTGTGTATTTTAAGAAAATTGAAATTGTATCAAGTATCTTTTCTGACCAAAATGCTATGAGACAAGATATCAATTACAGGAAAAAAACTGTAAAAAACACAAACACATAGAGGTTAAACAATACGTTACTAAATAACCAAGATATCATTGAAGAAATCAAAGAGGAAATCAAAAGTTACCTAGAAATAAAACGCAATGAAAACAGGATGACCCAAATTCTATGGGATGCAGCAAAAGCAGTTCTAAGTGAGAAGTTTATAGCAATACAATCCTACCTCAAGAAACAGGAAAAATCTCAAATAAAAACTTAACTTTACACCTAAAGCAATTAGAGAAAGAACAAAAATAACCCCAAAGTCAGCAGAAGGAAAGAAATCATAAAGATCAGATCAGAAATAAATGAAAAAGAAATGAAGGAAACACTAGCAAAGATCAATAAAGCTAAAAGCTGGTTCTCAAAGAAGATAAACAAAATTGATAAACCATTAGCCAGACTCATCAAGAAAAGAGGGGAGAAGACTCAAATCAACAGAATTAGAAATGAAAAAGGAGAAGTAACCTCTGACACTGCAGAACTACAAAGGATCATGAGAGATTATTACAAGCAACTATATGCCAATAAAATGGACAACCTGGAAGAAATGGACAAATTCTTAGAAAAGCACAACTTCCGAGACTGAACCAGGAAGAAATGGAAAATATAAACAGACCAATCACAAGTAATGAAATTGAAACTGTGATTAAAAAATCTTCCAACAAAGAAAAGTCCAGGACTAGATAGCTTCACAGGCGAATTCTATCAAACATTTAGAGAAGAGCTAACACCTATCCTTCTCAAACTCTTTCAAAATATAGCAGAGGGAGGAATACTCCAAAACTCATTCTACAAGGCCACCATCACCCTGATACCAAAACCAGACAAAGATGTCACAAAAAAAGAAAACTCCAGGCCAATATCACTGATAAGCATAGATGCAAAGCTCCTCAACAAAATACTAGCAAACAGAATCCAACAGCACATTAAAAGGATCATACACCATGATCACATGGGGTTTATCCCAGGAATGCAAGGATTCTTCAATATATGAAGATCAATCAATGTGATACACCACAAATTGATGTATGATATACAGATTGCCAAGAAACACATGAAAGGACGCTCAACATCAGTAATCATTAGAGAAATGCAAATCAAAACTACAATGAGTTATCACCTCTCCCTGATGGTCAGAATGGCCATCATCAAAAAATCTACAATCAATGCTGGAGAGGGTGTGGAGAAAAGGGAACTGTTGGTGGGAATGTAAATTTATACAGCCACTATGGAGAACATTATGGAGGTTCCTTACAAAACTAAAAATAGAACTACCATATGACCCAGCAATCTCACTACTGGGCATATACCCTGAGAAAGCCATAATTCAAAAAGAGACATGTACCACAATGTTCATTGCAGCACTATTTACAATAGCCAGGACATGGAAGCAACCTAAGTGTCCATTGACAGATGAATGGATAAAGAAGATGTGGCACGTTTATACAATGGATTACTACTCAGCCGTATAAAGAAATGAAACTGAAGTATTTGTAGTGAGGTGGATGGACCTAGAGTCTGTCATACAGAGTGAAGTAAGTCAGAAAGGGAAAAACAAATACCGTATGCTAACGCATATATATGGAATCCAAGAAAAAAAAAAAGAAAAAAAGGTCATGAAGAACCTAGGGGCAAGATGGGAATAAAGACACAGACCTACTAGAGAATGGACTTGAGGATATGGGGAGGGGGAAGGGTAAGCTGTGACAAAGTGAGAGAGTGGCATGGACATATATACACTCCCAAACGTAAAAGAGGTAGCTAGTGGGGAGTAGCCGCATAGCACAGGGAGATCAGGTCGGTGCTTTGTGACCACCTAGAGGGGTGGCATAGGGAGGTTTGGAGGGAGGCGCAAGAGTGAGGGGATATGGGAACATATGTGTACATGCAGCTGATTCACTTTGTCATAAAGCAGAAACTAACACAACATTGTAAAGCAATTATACTCCAATAAAGATGTTTAAAAATATATATTACAAAGCTACAATCATTAAAGTAATATGATACTAGAAGAGAAAGACCATCTGAATAATGAGTAGAAAAAAGTACAAAAAGGGAAAGGTACAGAATAGGTGTTGGTCCAAAGGAAAGAAAAGTCCAACCACTATAAAATAATCAAATTATATCTAAAGATGTCCAAGTAAACTAGAAGCCTTCACCACAAGAACAATCAGTCTCCTTCACAGGAAAGAAAAGCACTAGCACACCAATTCAATTCCCCAAAATAAAGGGAAGAAAGATATTTTTAAAAAACAGGTCACAATAATGTTCAGCTGAGTCATACTTATAATAAAGGATGTAATAATTGAGAGAAATCTAATAGTCTGCCTTTAAACAAAAAGGGTAAACAAGTAATTCAATCTCTGTGGAAGAGAAAAATGGCAGAATTTTTAAAGAAGAAAGGATCTCATTTCCAAAAGATGTTAGTACAAGTTACATAAGTTTTCTGTAGGACTTAATGTTTTTACAACCATAATCCTGCAAGCCATGGGAATAGTTAAGAATTTAATCATTTAACTAGGCAATTGACTATTGAAGCAGTTTGGTTTTACCAAAAGAAAGAAAAAAATAGACATAATCTTGGAAACTTTTGCCATTTCAACATTTTTTATAATGAGCCAAACAAATTACCTTCTAGCTAGAAGAAAATTGTGTGAAATTCAGATGGAGAAAAATCAAGTTGGTGTCAAGGAAATGCTTGAATTGATCAATTCCAGCCCTTACAAGCAGGCTGAGGAAAATTTCAAACATAGTCATGAGGTAATGTCCATTATTGGCAGAGAAATAGGCTGTGTGTTCCCATCTCAAATTGTTCTAACTCTTCAGTTTACCCTTTTCCAAATAATTTATTCCATAATGCGAGAATGTTTACCTTCTGATCCAAAGGCAGAGGGCCAATACATTTTTCCATCCACTTGTCTTTTTAAAAATAAGACAAAAAAGAAAAATAATAAAAAGAAAATGTATCAATTCCTAATAGACCCTAATAGCTAGATAGTAATAATGGATAGATCCTAATAGACCTAATTCCTTTTACTAGGGGCCTGCTCACATAGGTTCATAGACAAAACATTCTAAACCCTCACCCTTCTGTTGTGTAAACACATATCCCCTCCAGAGATAGAAATAACTGAGATCCTGTTTCTATATCAAACACACATGTGGGAATAGCTCCTAAAACTCTCTAAGGATATTTGCCCACTGTAAATAAAACATTTTCTGAGTATCTAGACCTGCAGTTGAGGGACTTTGTTTTCTTGTCATTATTTTCCAGATTCCACCAGAGGTCTATTGAAAGTGTTTTCTAGCAGATTCAGCAGTGAAGGCTACCTGAAGAATAGGCCCACCTCAGCTCCGATGCTCCAGCATTAAGGTGGGAAAGCAACAGCTGCAGCTTTGCTGCAGGGTCCCTGTTGGTGTAAGAAACTCTCAATACTGAGACAGACTTTCAATACTAAGCTTCCATGGAAGGTCTTCCTCTAGTGCTGACAAACTTGGGAATCGTGAAAGGAGGGAACACTGAAGTAACAAAACATTGGCGTTCAGTATTATGCTAACTGGAACTGAAGTAAACCCAAATACCAGACCTCAAGTAGCCAATATGAAACTCACTACAAGAAACGAACAAAACGCAAACATCCTCCAGTGTAAAATGATGGCACAGAAACATTGTTCTGATTCACCAAGCTTTCTAATTCTTTCTAGTCTTCATAATTATCCCAGTTCTTGCCTGAGCATTAAATGTACTCATTAAATTTCTCTGTTAGGCTACAGAAAATTAAGCCTTAGTGGGTGGGTTTGTTTTTGTGCCCTTAACATTCCCCCAAAGTTTTGTTTCAAAATCTAAAACTCTATTAATCCACACTAGTATCCACTAGAATCCTGTCCTATCTTGGACTCTTCGAATGACTTATTACTGTACCCAAGTGAAGTGCATATTTTTTATTTTCTGCTCTAGTTTAGTTTCTCTTTCTTAACATGGGAACAATTAGTAGGGTACCTATAATTTTTCTTAACAGAGTTATGGTAAATGTTCTGCAAAAATTAGCTCACAGATATTTTTTCTGAACAAATATGAAGAGCCTTTTCATATTGGAACTGTTATGACACACTTAATAAATACTGATATAGAAGATTATAGTAATAGCTTCATAGTGGCTAACAGAACTGAAAGTTGTAATTATACATACACTCCAGCCCTCGGGATACCATATTACTGTCCACAATCCTTTTAACTTCTCGGGAATGGACGACCTGATGATCCATTCGGTTTTGCCTTTATCATCAAAATAGTTTATATCAACAAAAATTCAATCCACTAAAAGGCTATGGACTGTGACTCAGACACTTTAAAAACTGACCAAAGTATCATCCAGTGGACATCTCAGATTTCTACTAGCCCAGGATACGTATGCAAATCTAACTCACTATTTAATATTATAAATGTTATTTTGATGGGCAATCTAAGTCAATGGGTAAAAAGAGTAGAATTATAAAGCAGGACAAAGCATATGTAATCCATTTTACATCCATTATCGTGGGGCCCAATTCACCAAGATGCTAGCTTTTTGCTACTTAAGGTTACAAGGATTCCAGCCTCCAGTGAGGTATTGGACTGGATCACCTCTGCATTCACTTTCTGAGAAAGGTTGTATAGAATGACAGGAAGGGTTTAGGTTTTAACTCCCTATCCCCATGTTGGATTTCAGTTTTGTCTGTGGTATAATACTGAACAAACCATTTAATCCTGAGTCTTGGTTTCTAATGTATGAAGTGGGAACAATAAAGCAAGCTTGGAGAATTGTAAATGCTTTTGTTGCATTCGTTCCATGACATTCTGATTTGTTCACAGTTCTGTCCTGGAGCTTCTTGAGGGCAGGGACTGTGTCTTATCCATCTCTAAATCTTAAATGCCCAACAAATACCCAGCAAATGAAAGACACTCAATAAATGAACTATGACCTCTCAGAAACATTTGTCACAATAATAATGACTTCCCATTCAGCAGCAATGCCTCTTTTTTTATTTTTATTTTTAATTTTTTGAGAAACCTCCACACTGTTTTCCATAGTGCCTGCACCAATTTACAATCTCACCAACAATACACAGGGGTTCCCTTTTTTCCACATCCTCACCAACACCTGTTATTTCTTGTCTTTTTGATAATAGCCATTTTGACAGTGTGAGGTGATAGCTCATTGAGGTTTTGATTCGTATCTCCCTGATGATTAGTGATGTTGATTAGTGATGTCATTTCCTATTCCCTTTCCCTGCTTCTTGTTTTTTCACAGCACTTACTCTTTAGCAGTGACTTTATATTATAGATGTATTAATTTATTTGTTTACTGTATCCCTCTTGACTAGAATGCCCTTCATGAGGGCAGAAGTTTGATCTTGTTACCTGCTGCATCTCCAGCACCCAGGAAAAAGTCTGGTATGGTATATATTAGGTACTCAATAAATATTTGTTGAGTGAATAATTAATGTCCAAATTCACTCTTTTGAATTATTCAATATCCATTTATTTTATGTAACAGTACCAGGCAAGCAACAGCTTTAGATCTCAGGGTGGGATTACACATGCTGCCTGCATTACTTACCACCCAGCATGCCGGGATGGAGGAGGCTGAGCCAAGGGGCACCACAAAAGGGGGGCTGGGGAGTGGCGGCAATTCTAAATCACATCCAAACCAGAGAATGGCAAACCCAGTGCAGCCCACTGCAGTTGTTGGTATTAGAGTAGGGAAACAACGGGATGGGAGAGCCTTAGCATAAGGGCACAGCTTCCTACTATCAGGAGAAGCGTAGAGACCACAGGACTCCAAATAGCAAACAAGGCTATCTGGGGAAATTGTCAGATGTACTGGAGCAGAAGAAAATTTGCAAAGCTCACAAGAGATCTATCACCTTAATGGTTGATTCCTTGATTTCAGTGCAGGATCATGGCTGCCTACTGGTTTGACTGATGCTCAATCCAGTATCAGGCATGGGGATGGGCTGGGACCAGTATTGTGGGGATTGTGCAAAGACAAATAAAATCTCTATCTTCAAAGTGGCTGGAGACTTATGGGAGATGATAAGACACAGCTAGTAGAAGTAAGAGCATTACATAACATGTATGTGCTCAATGGAGCCGTGGAGTCATAGCAAGTTATGTCTGTAAAGGAGGCTATTTCTGGATTGTGTTTAAATATAAACTAGTCTCTTGGGTAAAAGAAGAACAATTTACCAGTTGCAAATCTCTTCATCTGCAAAAATGTAGGCTTTAAATAGAATTCATTTCTCTGTGTCCCTCTACTTCTAAATTGCTATCATTCTTAATTCATATACATGTAACCCTGTATACATACACATATATACGTAGATAATAAAACCTCATTAATTGGACTTTGCTAATTTGGGATTTATAATCAACCATCAGAGTGAGGCTAGTTTAATTTTAATTTTGCTCTATCAGTAATATTAGTAGCTTGTCCAACAAACAGTGTAAACAAATTATAAAAGGAATGTTCACCAACTTTAAAGAGCAAACTGTTTTCAAATACAAAATTTCAAACACAAATAGCTGAAGTGGAGTCAGACACTTGGACTAATGTTTTGATACACTTCTTACAGATCCCTGAGCTAAGGCCCCCTGGAGAGAAGGGGGTTGACACACAAGGTCCCTGACCCTCACCTCACCTCAGAGCATCAGGAGTCAGAGCTTGACTTGACTTAAAGGAGAAGCCAAAGGAATTATCTCAGAAGAAATGTGACCTCGCCACTTATCCCTGGAGCCTCTACTGTACTTCTTGCTCTGGTGGTAAAAAGTCCTTGTGAAAAATGTGTAATAGAAAAGATGTATTCTTTTTTTAATAGGTTATTACATAAAATTCATTCATTTATAAAGATTTATCAGATGGCTACTATGCAGGAGGCACGATTATATATCCACCTTACATTATGGATTTTTCAGTACCATGCGTTTATCTATCCACAGTTCTTGAAAATATGCTAGAAGAATATCTCAATATCTCAAAAGACTGCATGTATACCTCACAGGAAAATGGGACTCTTACCCAAAATGGAAAGTAAGGTGACTAGGGAATCCTAAAACTTAGCAAAAGCTTTTAGGACTAAGGTCAGAAAAGCTGGGACGAAGTGAGAGAGTGGCATGGACATATATACACTGCCAAATGTAAAATAGCTAGTGGGAAGCAGCCGCATAGCACAGGGAGATCAGCTCGGTGCTTTGTGACCACCTAGAGGGGTGGGATGGCAAAGGTGGGAGGGAGACGCAAGAGGGAGGAGATATGGGGATATGTGTATATGTACAGTTGATTCACTTTGTTATAAAGCAGAAACTAACACACCATTGTAAAGCAATTATACTGCAGTAAAGATGTTAAAAAAATAATAAATAAAAATAAAAAAATTTTAAAAAAGAAAAGCTAAAATTCAGAATGAGATGGAAATGGGAAAAAGTCAGGACGGGAATGAAAAAAAAACCTTGGAAACCACACAACTAGAAATTTTCATTATACCTTAGAAAAATGATCACAAAGTGAAGAGGAGCTGGATATAGGAAGGCAGAAATATGAGTCACACCACCTAGCAGCCTCTCTCTGTGGCAGAGTCGAAAGACTAATCAAGATAGGCCATGGTCCTCCATCTCCCTTGGACACGTTGAGGTTATTTCCAATTTGATTCCTTTCCTAAGGCGCTCTCCTCACTCAATGTCTGACTTTCAGACACTGTTCATTCTTCAGAGCTTTGCTGCAGTTCCAGCCTCTTCTCAGCACAGCTCTCTCTGTCCAAAATGAAAGCCACTTTCTGGATGCACCACGAGCCCTTACACCAACACAGTTTACCACTAAGCGGCTCTTCACTGGGTGTTGAGTTCTTCGTCTGGATTAGTCTGCAGAGTCCTAACTAGCAGGACTCATACCTTAAACCTTTTAATAATTTATGAACTTACTTATGAGAAAAGTCTTACAAGAGATAAAAAATTAAATCATCTTAAATTTATATATTTAATGACTTGTGTTTATTAAAAAGAATAATACTGTAGGAAGTGAACCTGTCTTGGAAAGTTTGGAATATGTGTTCCACAAGACCCATTCACTTAACTCCTAAAATATTTTTGACTGCATATTGATTAGATTGATGTGTGGTAGTAGGAGATGTTTCTTTACGGAGACTTTTCATTCTAACCTGTGTGTTAATAATGTATGAAGTTGATTAGTGCAAATAATCAGATAATATGTCCCGAAGTAGACTCGAGACATTCATTACCACCACCACCTAAAAACTGCTCAGCCTCCTGTATCCTCTATCCTGCTTAATGACATCACCACTCACCCAGTGACCTAAATCAGGATACCAGTGGTTACCCAGCACTCCTCTTACTCTCATATTTGATTCCTCATCAAATTCTGTTGAATCTCTCCGATTCAACCCTGCGTCTCCTTCAGACAGCTTCTTCCTTGGTTCGGGCCTTAGTTTCTCCACCCAGGCTCTATGGTCATTTCCTAACTGGTTACCTTATATCTGGTCTCACCTCTCTCCAATCCATGCCAGATACAGCTGCAGATGATCTTTCTAAAATGCAAATGTTTGTGTCATCCCCCTTTCTAAATATTAAAATGACTTTTAATGTCTAAAGCATAAAGTCCTAACTTTTTTGCATGTCATTCAAAGGGCCTCATAATCTGATCCCTGCCTTTCTTTTTCATACCAACTTTAAGCATTTGCCTACACACATCGTACCTTCTACCTATGCTAAAATTGTCAGACTTTGAAATACCATGCCATTTCATCTCACCATGTAAAACCATCTTTAACTCTGTATCCATTTACACTGTTTGAGTTAACTTCAGTCCTAACCCAGGGGCCAATTTCTTTCTTGACCATCTCTACAAGGCTGATACTTTTGTCAGCACTGTGCCTAGTAAATGCTTTCAATGTATTTGTTCATACACCCATTTTACCAACTAGATATCCTCTACCCTCAGAAGGGTAGGGAGGAACACAGCAGTATGTGGAGAGAGTATGTAGTTTGGGACTTCATATATTACCAGTCACCATAATGACTACTCCAATGTTTGCTGAACATGGGTGAGTCAGTGATGAAAGAGTTTAAAGGAGGAATTTCAGGGAAAGAGAACATCAGGAGCAAAGGCTCAGAAGCAGCAGTGAAATTGCAGGAGGCTGAGACCAGACCAGGGTGTTTTTACCCTGACACTTCTAAATTGGAGATATTTATGAAGGGGTTATAGGTAAAGGAAGAAGCCAGTTTGAACAAGCAGTGACTCAATAAGTAAAACATGAAATGAAACAAAAATAACTCAAAGATTTCTGCCTGGGAGGCTGGAAGATTGGCTGCACCTTCGCAGAACATGATAAACCTGGATTACACATTCAGACCAGTTCTCACCATCTGAATTTGAAAAAATGTCTAAGAGGAAAAACTGAATGGTTACCTACAAATTACTTACGAATATCCTTGCCAGTCTGAGGGTTTACGCCACCTGGTGGCAGTATACCCAATTTTAGATTCTATTTAAAGTGGTATAAACTCTCCAAATTTGTAGGTACCTGCAAATCCTAGCACAGTGTCAGGTATGAAGCAGTTACTCAGGCATTTTTTGTTGAACAAATGAATGAGCTAAATGTATAAATCAATTATTAAATGAGGCAAAGCTCTGTGGTGAAAAGAGCTCTGACCTGAAGGTCGAAGGTCAAGGGAGTAGGCATCCAGTTCCATAGTATTAACTGCGGGGTGACCTAGGAAAGTCACCAGATCTCTGGGTCTCAGTGTTGGTGTATGTAGAATCTCTAAGTAGGGCCAGAAGAGAAGCTACATATCAGTACTAAAAGTACAGGAAGATTCATTGGGATGACTGAATTTTGTTTTGTATTGTTTATAATTGAAATATTTAGTTGATTTACAATATTTTAGTTTCAAGTGTACACCATAGTGATTCAAAATTTTTACAGATTATACTCCATTTAAAGTTATTATAAAATATTGACTATATTCCCTGTTGTACAATATAACCTGTAGCTTATTTATTTTATACATAGTAGTTTGTACCTCTTAATCCCCTACCCCTATCTTGCCCCTCCCCCCTTCCCTCTCCCCACCAGTAACCACTAGTTTGTTCTCTTTATCTGTGAGTCTGTCTCTTTTGTTATATTCATTCATTCACTTTATTTTTTAGATTCTACATATGACTGATATCGTATGATATTTGTCTTTGCCTTACTTCACTTAGTATGATAATCTCTAAATCCACCTATATTGCTGCTAATGACATTATTTCATTCTTTTTATGGCTGAGTAGTATTCCATTGTATATATGCACCACATCTCCTTTATCCATTCATGGATAAAGTATTCCATTGTATATATGTACCACATCTCCTTTATCCATTCATGGATGGACATTTAGGTTGCTTCCATATCTTGGCTATTGTGAATAGTGCTGCTATGGACACTGGGGTGCATGTATGTTTTCAAATTAGTGTTTTTGTTTCCTTTGGATATAAATAAATTATTGAATAAATAATAAAGGGAGGAGAGTAGATAAATCTGTGCAGAAAATTTTCAAATTATTTATGTAGATACTCTCCCTTCACAGAGATGGAACATAATTCCCTACTAAGTATAGCTGTGTACACACCACCAAAGAATATAAAGCATGGAAAGGAGGAATGAAAGAGTGACTTTATCATGGAGAAACCTGACAAACACTACCTCAGCAAGGTGATCAATGGTGCTAAGTCATGCTGATTAGTACTTACCCTTGACATGACTTCACCTCTGCAGTCTTCTTCCCCAATATCCATAATTCAAGTCTATTCAATAGAAACACATCAGAGAAATCCCAGTTGAGGGGCTTTCTACAAAATACCTAACGAGTATTCCTCAAAGCTGCTGAGGTCATGAAAAAATAAGGAAAGCTTGAGAAACTGTCACACCTAAGAGGAGCTTAAGGAGATATGATGGCTAAATGTAATGTGGTGTCCTGGATAGGATCCTGGAACAGAAAAAAGGACTCGAAAACAAAGGCAATCTGAATAAGGTATGAACTTCAGTTAACAATATTGTATCAATATTGGTTCATTAATTGCAACAAATGTACCAAACTAATGTAAGATGTTAGTAATAGGGAAAAGTGGGGTTTTTACAATTTTACAATTCTCTGTAAGTCTAAAAACTATGCTAAAATAAAGATTGTTTTTAAAAAAAGAAAGCACGAGCCAAACCTCCCATCACACTCAGCACCATGTGGAGATTCAAGGAAACGTCAAAATATTATTAAGTACCTTTTGGAAAATTAGACAGCCAAGGATATGTGAAAGAAAAAGGAGGTTTTCAATCCAGGAAAGAGAAAGATAAAATATGGTTTAGGCACAGTTAGATATAAGTTTTTCTTTTGAAAAAAGTATAGTTCATTAAAATACATAGAAAAAATAGAAAATATAGAAAAATACAGAAAAGCAGAAAGGGGAAACAAAAGTTTTCATAATCTCACCATCTAATGCAACTACTATTACTACTATTTTATTTTCAATTTTTAAAAAATATATAAAGTTTTGTGGGTTTTCTCATGTTGTAATCACACTTGATATACAATTTAATTTGGAAGTTTTTCCCTCTCTTAACTTGAAGATAAATCTTACACAGAGCTAGTTAATTAGTATTATTCTGCATTTTGGACAATTAAGTCAAGTGAAAGGGAACTACAGGACTTCCCAAGACTAAATGAATCTCCTGAATCTGCTCTCCTTATCTAGGATGTAGTACAGAACCAGAGAGCATGTATACTATGTTATATAGGAGCTTAATGATGTGTCTCTTGATTTCACTGTGAAGGAGATGTGGTATTTAAGAAACAAAATGGAAAAGGGGAAAAATTCACTGTCAGGCAAGAGCCACAGAAATGAGAGGTGGGGAACTAAGAGTGTTGGGGTCAGAAAATAGTTTAGGGGAATATAGAAGGGGCATGTGTGTGTTTAAGGAGTGAGGTATGAATAATTATAAAATGGCATGGATTGAGAAGAGCACGAGAGATCATCTATTTTGCAAATGTGTGGCCTGTGAACATATTGGGAGAAGAATGTGGTTAAGAGTAAATGGTAGGAAGTATTAACATTATTAAAATCTCTGTAGGTAGGAGCTTGAATTCAGGCAATATTGTTTCTTAAGATCTGATACAATGACAATTTTCCAAATAAAAGTTTGATGCCTTAATTTCAGTTAGTCTGAGGGAACTAGAAACAGTAAACATTCTTGAGTACACATTGCCACCCAGTGGATGAATGTACATGATGCACAAATCATATGCAAAGGAAAAGACAAAGGAAGACTGTGAGAGGTTATCACCGTGATGCTAGTGTTAAAACTTTATGTTCAGTGATATCATATGTGATCCAAACCTGAATCACACCACTCATTCAGAAAGCCAGACTAGATTTTAATACACATTTTTCAAAGTATTCTGATAAATATTATGAAAGGCTTTCAGCAATGAAAGAAAAATATTGAGTGTTACCACCACATTAGATACTAAAGTTTCATTAACGCTAATAAAACTTATGTTCATGAATTTCCAATAGGACAAGTAGGAGATACTTAACTCGTCATATGGCAGAAAGAGGGCTGCCAAGGCAGAGATTCGAGATTCCAGTCTTGACTCCCCAGGGTGCTAAAAGCTTTGACATGAAATCAGAGATGAATTACATCTTTGGCATAATAATTTTGAGTCTCCCTTCATCTGAAGGCAAATAAAAAATATGAGATTAGGGATACACAGAGACAATGGGTGAAGTTGGGTCATTTAAATACGTATTGAGGCCATGTTTATATAGGGATTTCCTAGTGGTTCAACTTGGAGGGGCATAGCAATATTCTCTTGGAGTAACTCTTCTGGTATTCTACAGACAAGTCTAAATTTATATACTGTCTTTCCTAAAAAGAAAAATAAAATTTATGCAATTGGCATGACATTGAATGTCTAAGGAAAACTAGTCTGGGGCTTTGGTTTTTGCTATGTTTATGCAGTATCCTAAATAGAGGTTTATCCATTCACTTTTGAACACCTCTCAATAGGGAACCCACGAACTAATGTGCTTCTCCTTTGTTGGATCTGGGATTTATCGATTTAATCCTACTTATGGGCTAATAAATTAGTCTATCACCAGTATTGGCAGAAGATGTGAGATGACTGAGTTAGAGACAAAAGATTTCATTATTCATAGTTAACAAGTAGGATAAACATCTTATCTTAGTTCCCTTCCCTCCAAGTCCCATGGGGGCACCAAAGAGGGGCTCAGGTGTATTGTATGCACACAGTAGGTTTTTGTCCTAGGTTAAGAACACTGAGCTTGGGGAATTCACTTTTATAATAAGTGGTAAGCAAGTCTGCCTTTTCTCCAAAATGGTATCTTAACCTATCCCTCAAGATTGCTTGCTGCAAACACAACCCTGATAAATGTCCTGGAAAAAAGAGCAAACAGGGCCTTGCTGGAGTACTTAAGGCCCATGGCAGATAGCCTTTCTCAACACTCATACTAATCCAAAATCAGTCTTCCTATAATTTCCACTAATTTGTTCTATTTTTTTCTATTCCGTCGGCATTCTGTACTTCAAATATCTATGTTGTGTTGTTTAAATTCCACTGAGACTTCTTTTCTCCAAGCGAATCATTTCTAGTCCCTTTGACCCATCCCTCCCATAATCTGGCTTTGGGCCCCCTCACCATTAGTATTGCTTTTCTCTGAACTTGTTTAAGGGGTACTTCCCAAAATGTACTACAATACCCCAAGTATGGTCTAATCAATTTAGAACAGAATAGAAACATTGCTTTGCTCATTCTAGAAGTATATTTCTATATGGCAACCTGGGATCCCATGAGGTTTTTTGGCAGTCCCATTAATTCTCATTGAAAAACACTAACTTTTACCATAAACTGCTATTAAGCCATACACTTTTATTCTATTCTAGACTATTCTTATGCCAGAGGATGGAAGTTCCATGTAGTTTTTCATTAAAGGAATCATCATACCAACCAGATTCCACTTAATATAATAGAAAATGTAAAAGTAAGCTTCTTATTTTAGGATAGTTATTTAGCAGAAAAGTGTGGCTCCTTATTGTTTCCTATTTTGTGAATTATAGACCTCCTGTGTTAATATAAATGGCATATAATTCTCATATTCTTCATTCAAACAAGAATCCAACGGTCAGATATGTTTGCTTTCTCCTCTCCACTCCCCACACCATGCATATAAAAGAATGAGTTGACAATGTTCATCTTCTGCTTTAATAAAGAAAATTGAAATGTGTACATACTTTTTCTAAACAAAAATGTTACTTTAAATATTACTAGCAGTGCAAGAAGTTTAAATTTTTAAAAATTATGGCTAAATTTCAAACATTCACGAAAGTAGAGAAAACAGTACAATGAACCCCCAGAAAACCATCGCTCGGGTTTAACAATTCAAGATTTTGCCATGTTTGCATCATATCCTTATTACTATCATTATTATTGAAACATTTGGTAGCAACTGGCAGGTAACACATCAGTTTACTCCTACACAGTTCAATACAGATCAACATAGATATTTTTTACAGAACTTCAATATCATTAACCTCTAGAAAAACTAATGATAATTCCTGGCATCATTTAATACCTAGATCATATTCCAATTTTTCCCAATTGTCTCAAAAATATGTTCTATAGTTTATTTCTTCTCACTGGAATCCAAACTAGGCCCACTCATTTCATGGGACTGTTAGGTCTAATAAATTTATTTTAATCCAGAACAGTCCCCCTCCTATCTTTTCTTTGGTAAAATGATATAGCCACTTTTTTATTTAAAAAAATTTTTATTGAAGTATAGTTGACATATTGGTTTCAGCTGTATCTCCCACACTTTTTAAAATTCTTGACCAGTTTCAAAAAGTGGATCACTTTTTTACCATCCCAAATTTGTGGTATCCTTTAACTTAATCCTCCCTCCCCCATATTTCTTACACATTGATAATTAGCTCTAGAGCTTGATTAGATTCAGGCTAAAACAAGTACTTAAGGAAAGTGAAATAATAGGGAAGCACTGGTAAGATGTAAACTGTAGCAATGTATGATGCAAAAATAAATAAGAAGAAAATAAAGGAAAATAAAAATTCAAAACTCAATTGTCACCATGAACAGTTCTATTTTCTACAGATGTTTCTCATGGAATGAGAGTACCCTTTTTGTTGTTGTTAGAAAGGAATGTGGTATTTTGAGCTACTGAATCTGCTAGAAATTTTAATTGTTTAATAAGATACAGTAACTGGACACCCCAGTCTTTTGAGAACTACATAAAAGAAAAAGCCTGCTCCAGATACAGAAAGGACATAGCTCACCTCAGGCAATTGGCACAGACATAGGGAGCGTGATGTAAGCATTCTTTCTCTACGAAGAAAATGCGTCTACGGAGAGTATGAGAAGTTTGTCTCCACACAACTGACATGTGATCATTGTGAGTCCAAACCAAATGCATTAACCCGGAAAAAGCAGTACTGGCAGATTTCTTTTTTCCTTCATTAAGCAATGACCTCACACAGAACAATGCATTACTTACAGCAGTTGCCTCATCTTTGAAATCACAAGTAAAGTTTAAAAACACTGCCTACAATGGAAATGGACGTGCTCTGGACCAGAGCTCCCATAAACACATACAGTGAGCATAAGGACCATGCTTCCATTCTTTACTGCCCGATTTACAAAATTTTTATAGAGGGAAATCTATGGTTCCACTGCATCCAATGTATTTTGTGTGACTTTACATTAGCTGGGGCAAAGAGGCTATGCACCATACATGGCACATACTTCTTGTTTACCATTTAGCACACACACACAGATCCATGTCTAAGATTGGTGGCACTCTCTAAGAGTTCACATAAAAGGATGGATACATCGGAAGTACAACTTTAGGACAACTGAGTGAAAACAAATCCTACTTTGAGATATAAAATGAGTTCATATGTCACTGTCCTCTTATTTCCAGCTTCTGAATCCATGGGTATCATTTATGTTTTTGTCACGTGACACAGAATAAGCTTCTTTGAATCCCTCCCACCCCCCAATCTATTTACAGAAGAGCAGTTACTGGAGATTCTGTAGAAGTGAGACCCAGGTAGGTGAGGATTCCTAAATGTTTTTACCTACTTGAACTATAAGTTGCATCTAAAGTAAGAGCTATATATGTGTTTTGTACAAATAAATACAGAGATTAAGATTGGTTCAACTTTATGCCAAGAAACAGAGCAGAGCTACTTGTAGAAATACTACCTCCTAGTGGAAAGACCATGTTTTCCTTTGCTTTATAAAGCAATGGAGTGTAGCATATTTAATCACTATGCTACTCTTCAGAATTTAAAATTACAATTAGATAAATTTTAGTTTGCTAATTAGCACCTCTAAAAAATCATGTCATGAACTCTGATTTACAAACTTAATTCATCGTCTTACTAAAACGACAACTTATATTTTCTATGTGCAGTTAGTAGTAGTGCTTAGATTGAAAACAGAACAAAACTTATTAAAAGTTATCATTGTAGTTACACCCTGAAAGTCCCAGAAACCTATATACAAATGCTTAAAAATGAGAGAGATCTTGTAGAGGCAATAAGATATGACTATTTAACAACCAACATTGTTTTTGAGTTACTGAATCAATACTTTTCACTCAGTAAAACAGCAAGGAGACAACTTTTCATTCTATGCTTTGACACAGATAATGCAAAATCATAGATAATCGAACATAATTTTTATTTGGTTTTGGAGTATTTTGATACATAAAGTAAAACATGGCTGCCTAACACTCTGCATTCAACAAAATAATATACAGTGAAGAACTGGAAAATTATCCATCTTTCTCAATGGAATTATTTCTTAATCTTATTGTTATCATGAAACAAGAGTATTTTACATGAGTTTGATTGCATGAGTTTGTCCTATGATTTGTATTTAATGCCTTCCCTAAATTGGAAGAAATGAGGTATTATATATGTTTCACACTGAGCTATGAGTTACATAAAAGAATTAAACAACCTTACAACACATATCACAGTATTAAAATTGTTGCTTTATTGAATGTCACTTTCACTGGATATTAAATATCTTAAGGGCCATAACTATAATTTTTAACCTACCCTAGCACCTCAACAAAATTTTGACTGAGTGGATGAATACGTGATATTAACAAAAAGTTGCAAAAATTTAATTTAGATAGCTCTGATGAACTGTAAAATCTGAAATGATATTTGGAGTCACAAGATGTGGGTTCAAATCTTACTTTATCACAAATTATGTGATTTTAGCCTCTACCTGAACGAGGCTCAGTTTTCTCATCTGAATAAAAGGAATAGCACCTGACATATACTTCAGGGTACCTGTAGAGGTAAAATGAGGTAATGGACTTGAAAGTCCTTTATAAGTACCAAACAAATGTAATTTTCTGCATATTCAGGTAAGAAATACATGTATGAAATAAGAAATCTTTTTAAGGTACAATGTGACAATTCACATTAAAAGTATGTACCATACATACCATTTTTCCCAAGTGAAAACAGCCTAACTCCTCTCTTCAGCCTACAAATACTTAAGACTACTCATCCCCCCTCCCAAATACACACACACACACACACACACACCATGCTTCAAAATACAGCCCTCGGTGCTTTATTTTCTCCAATAAATACTAGCGAAGAAGGGTTGACACTGGTGCATCCTCGTCCTCAAGCAACTGAAATCTGATTCCTCCACCATGACCTATAGAACAGCTTCAACATGGTTAATCCATTGGTTTCTTCTCATTTTATCTCTGAAGATTTCTTTTTTTTTTTTTTTTAACTTACTTACTTATTTATTTTTGTATTTTGGCCACGCTGAACAGCATGCAGGATGCTGACCAGGGATCAAATCTGGGCCTCCATAGTGAAAGCACCAAATCCTAACCACTAGGCCACAAGGGAACTCCCTGAAGATTTCTTTTCCTCTCATATCTATGCTGGCTTCTTTCTCCAAAATAACTATACATTTTTTTCTTCTAGGATCAATCTTTTTGACTGGTTCAGCTTCTGGCTCTCCAAATGCAAGTGTGGCATGACGTTTCATCCTTGGACCTCCCTTCTTCTCACTCTATGTTTCTATGGAGATGATCCAGCCTATTCCAGCAGACTCGGGCATTGCCTCTGCATAGCCAACTCCCAAATTGCTGTCTTTTTCGCAACTCCCTCCCAGGTTCTTGGTCTCTATTTCTAATTGTTGACCACATAATTTCCATCTGGATGTACTTCAGTCTGTGTGTCAATCTCATCATCCCTCTCCCTTGCCCCAAACCTCCTCCCCATCTTTGCTGCCACTCTAGGTAGTCAGCCAAGCAGAGACTGTGGAGGCATCAGGGACTTCTCCACTCTTCCTCATCTCTTACCTCCATGATCTAGGAACAGGATCTGCAGATTCCATCTCTGAAATGTCTCGCTAATTCATCTACTCTTGCCTCTGTTTTAATTTCCACTGCATTCAGGTTTCATTATTTCTTTTTAAAAGTATCGTGACTGCCTCTTAACTAATCTCTCTGCTTTAGTCTCTCACAAGTTAAATCCATCCTGTTAAATATAATGCCAAGGACATAAAAACACTCTCCTACTTTCTATGCCTACTCTTTGCCTGGAAAATAAACTCCAAACTCTCTGACACAGCATTCAAAACCTGAACTAATCTGTTTCTAACCTGTTTTTCCAGTAACTCCTGCCCACACCTTTCTCTTTGCAGAACATGTTATACACGCACAGCTTCATGCCCTAGTTTATGGTATTCCCTCTACCTGTTATGGTTGTTCTTTATTTGTCAAAAGCCTATACATCATCTTTCGGGTGCATGTGGTAAGTCATTTTCTCTGTAATACCTTCTCTATTCTGCCTTTCACATAGAATTAATCCTCCCTTCTCCTGTACTCTTTGGCTATTAAAATTAAAATGTTAGAAGTGTTTATCTCTTCCACTGCATTAGACTCAAAGGGAAAAAGTATTACTCATCTTGATTTCACCTATGATTCACACAGCACTTGACAAATAGAGGTTACCCAATAAATACTAAACTGAATAGACCTACTCCTGATTTACATAACAAATACAGAGTACAAACTTTAAGAATAATCCTTATCTGTGTAACATATAAACTATTGGGTTGGCCAAAAAGTTCATTTGGGTTTAAGTAAAAATAAAAGACACATTTTTCATTTTCACCAAGAACATTATTGAACAACGTATTCATTAACTGAGCAAATCTTTTGGCCAACCCAATACATCATATTAATTTTGTGTCAGTTATTGTTAGAATCAATGAAATCATTTGGCTTTGGATAATAATGAAAATATATCTGAAAGATGAATTATTCATTATAATCCTTTTGGTTTTAAGTATGTCAAACAGCTAAATTTCTCTCTTACAGTTGGTTTGGAAGGAAGCAGGAAATAGTTATGCAAAAATCCAGTCAAGTATCTGTAAAAATACATAGAAATCAAATATGAGGAGGCCATTAGTAGTGCTATTAAAATATCAATGTAAGAATCACTAAATCTATCAAAGCCTTTTGTATATTAAAGAGTTAAAGACATTGTAAAGCCTAAAAACAGTATTAATTCAATTAAAAGTAACCTTAAAGAAAATCAGGTATATGCTAAAGGGTCAGTGCCAAATCACTGTCACAAAATATTTTTTGTATAACTAAAAAAAAAAATCCATCTCTAAGAAATACTAATTTAATGAAATTACACTAAATCTTGCTCTATGATTATAGCTCAAGTGTCAGCAAACTATACCCTGTGGACCAAATCTTTATCTTGTAAATAAAGTTTTACTGAAGCTGGACATACTCATTCCTTCCTGCTCCTGTCTGCTTTTGCTCTACAAAAGCAGAGTTGAATAGCTGAGCAGAGACTACATGTTGCACAAAGCCTAAAATATGTACTATCTAGCCCTTTAAAGAAAACTGACCAACTCCTACTATAGATAATCAGCTGGAAATTTGTAAATTGGTTGTAAAACCAGGCTGGTATGTTACATACGATAATACATACGTATTATCATTATAGAATTTCGAATTTTTATGTAAAGATTTCTTCTCAAAAATTAAAAGAATTTAAAAAAGAAAAATATAAAGATGTTATGATAGAAAATATACAGATGTCAAAAAAAAGAAAATATACAGATGTCAAGTACATAGGAGAGTTAAATGGCATACATGATTTTTTAATGAAAAAATTATTTTATTTTTATACTTTTATATATACTTATAATATATTCTTCATTAACTAGGAAAAGAAGTAGCTGCTCTTTATATTAGAGTATGTCACAGAAAATTAACTGTCCTACTACTATTGCTTCACTAAAAAGTAGAGAATTAATTCTTCCTATAGGAATAAATAAGTAAAGTTAAATATAATTAATTATTTTTTAAAATGAGGGGAGGGAAAGGTGCAAAGAGGGAGGAGAAGGGAGAGGGAGCAGGGAGAGAGAAGCTACTATACCTCATTCTCTAATTGATATGAAGCCAATCTGTGTACCAAAGTTAAGGCCGTCTCGGACATGGGAGAAAAACTTGTCAGGATGACAGGAGGTACAGAGGTTGAGATCTTGGTTCTGGTCCTGAATATTCTGTGGTAGAATTCCTCCCTGTTCTAGAAGAATCCTTAGATAAAGATTTTTCAAAAGACAGAAAGTTTACTTTACCAACAGCCAAAGCAATATGGAAAAAGTATGGATATTGGTGTAAAAGAATTCTGGGAAAGATCTGCTTGGAACAATGCAAATTGTTATTCAGTTACAGAACAAGGACAAGTCAGGAAATGGTAGATTTCACCACCATTAATCATCTAAGTTCATATGTGAACTGCATAACCTCCATATTGTCCTGCAGACATGATCTGAGTATAGGATTCTATAAGCAAAATCAAGTAATTATTTAAGAAGAAACTTTTATAAGCAAAATCAAGTACTAATTTAAGAAGAATCTTGAAGACAAGATTCAATTGATTCAGACAGAGCGTGCTTTGTAGTCATCTGGCTCTCCCACCTCCTTTCCTTCTATTAACCAGATTTTTCACAGAAAACTTGCTTCTCCTTAAAACACTTCATGGTATGAAATATGACTATAAATTAGTGACACTTATTTCACAGGTCACATTTAAGAATCAATTTCAATCCTTTCTACTTATGTACTAAATGAGGCAGAATCTGGGTAAGGTTTTGCTGACTGGAAAAGAAACACGATTCAAATCAGACATCAATTTTCCTTTGTAGAAATGACAAATAATTTGTATTATCTATTAATAGCAAAATTTCATAAATTCAAAAATGCAAGGGACCATAAAAAACTTGAAAGTATCTATGTGTTTATATTATCTAGTATTTTTGCTGAAAAATATATTCCTCCAGTTAATTAGAGAATAAAAATAATTTAAAAATATCAGTTTCCTGATAGTTTATTATATTTAGGAGAATTTAGCTGAGGAATGTCTGTGAAGTGCCATTCTTTTCTATAAAAAGTGCCAACTTTTCTATATGAAGTTTAAGTACATCTCTTAAAATTAAATGCCAGCTGTTTCTTCCTTCACTTTTAAATCAATAAGAGATACCAGATCAAAAGACTGCTGTTATTCAAACTTAAATGAGAAAAGATTTCATATTTAAAATTAGTTTTTGTGTAAGTGTATATGTCAGCTACTTAAATACCTGCCACCTGAATTTTTCTTGGAGTTACTAATTGTTTTCTAAAATTATCTTCATTTTAGAAGCAATAATCTAACTTGCAGTTCTGGACTGAAATCAAGCATACCTCGTGGCTTTACGGATGTCAACATAGGGATTTGGTGAGCCAAAGAGCCGTACACATCCGGGATCAAGATTATGAAATGCCTTTGCTGATTCCCTTGGAAGAGTAAAACAGCAAGGTCCTACTGAAGGCCCCAGTACAACAATAATGTCTTCCAAACTACAGCCGTATTCTGCTATCATAGCATTCACTGTAGCCATAGCAACACCTAACAAAGTACCTCTCCAACCTAGTAAATAAGAAGAAAAAGAGATAAGCAAAGTTAAAACATAAGAAAATTTCATCATAATTTATATCTAAGTTAAAAATGAACAGAGTCAGTTTATGTATTTTCGAAGTCCAGAAATAGTAAATGAATCACAAAATTAATTAAGCCAAATAATCAACTAATTAATTAAAATACTGGGTTTTAAATGAGGTATATTATACAAAGCACCTGACACAGAAGAGACATTTAATGGGAGGTCCCTTCCACTTCCTTTTTAAAATGTTCTATACTTTGTTTCCACTGGAATTATATCTTCTTAGTCTTCTCTCCTTCACTTTTTATGCACACTTTTAAAAATCGTGGGAAAAAACACATAACATAAAATTTACCATTTTAACTGTTTACAACTGTACTCTTCAGTAACGTTAAGTCTATTCACATTGTTGTGCAACCAATCTCCAGAACTTCCTCATGTTGCAAACTAAAACTCTATGCCCATTAAACAAGAACTTGGCCTTTCCACCTTCCCCAGCCTCTGGCAACCACCCGTCTTCTTTCTGTTCCTATGAATTTGACTACGCTAGGTACCTCCTATAAGTGGAACCACATAGTATTTGTCTTTTTGTGACTGGCTTATTTCACTTAGCATAATATTCTCAAGATTCATTCAATGTTGTAGCATGGGTCAGGATTTCCTTCCTTTTTAAGGCTGGATAATATTCCATTGTATGAATTTTGCTTATCCATTCAATCGTGGATAGACACTTGGGTTACTTTCACCTCTTAGCTATTGTGAATAATTCTGCTATGAGGATGGGTGTGCAAATATCCTGCCAACATCCTGCTTTCAATTCTTCTGGATATATATTCAGAAGTGGAATTGCCGGGTAATATGATAATTCTATTTAAAAATTTTTGAGGAACCATAATACTGTTTTCTATAGGAGCTGCACCATTTTATACTCCCACCAATCGTGCATTATGGTTTCCATTTCTCTTCACCAACACTTTTTTTTATAATATTATCCATCCTAATGGGTGTGAGGTGATATCCTGTGGTTTTGATTTGCTTTTCCCAAATTATTAGTGATGTTGGGCATCTTTTCACGTGCTTGTTGGACATTTGCATATCATCTTTGGAGAATGTTCTATTGAAGTCCTTTACCCATTTTTCAATGTTCTATTGAAGTCCTTTACCCATTTTTCAATCAAGTTGGTTTTTGTTGTTGTTGTTGAACTGTAGGTGTTCTTTATATATTCTGAATATTAACTCCTTAGTACATATATGAATTGCAAATATTTACTCTCAATCGGTTGGGTTGACTTTTCACTTTGTTTACTGTGTCCTTTGATGCACAGAAGTTTTGACAAAATCCAATTTATCTATTTTTACTTCTGTTGCTTGTGCTTTTGGCATCATATCTAAGAAACCATTGCTTAATCCAAGATCACAAGGATTTATGATTACACTTTCTTCTATGAGTTTTAGCCCTTACATTTAGATCTTTGATCCATTTTGAGTTAATTTTTATATATGACATAAGGGTCTAACATTATTTTTTTGCATATGACTATCCAGTTTTCCCAGTACCATTTGTTAAAGAAACTGTCCTTTCCCCATTGTATAGTCTAGGTACCTTGTGAAAAATCATTTGACCATATATACAAGGGTTTATTTCTGGGATGTCTATTCTATTCCATTGCTCTATACATCTGTCTTTATACTAGCACCATACATACTGTTCTGATTACTGTAGCTTTATAACAAGTTTTGAAATCGAGACGTGTGAGACATCTAACTTTGTTCCTTTTCAAGACTTTCTTTTATCTTTGATATTTTTGAATTTAATGTTTCAAAACCCAGGAAGTAGCAAATAATATTCCCGTTTTATATCCAGGAACTAAAACTCAAATTTTAAGTAACTTTTGACAATGTCACTGACTTCTAGTCATTCATTACTTTAGCTAGATCAAAAGAAAAATGCACCACTTTCTTATTTATCTATAGTCTAAAATGCAAAGTAATCGTTGATTTACAAGCAGAAGAAAATCTAAAAGATCATTCTTCATTTTACATAGACTCATAACCACTGGATAGTCTAAACAGTATTTTTTAAAAAAATCACCAGAAAACAAAATTCCATTAACACAACACAGAACCTAAAAATTCTTTGTTCTTATCTTTAGAGAATAGTTAAAGCCACTAGACTACAGCATATTAAACTAAATGCGGTTTTCCAAACATATCTTGCTTTTTCTTACCTCCACACCTTTACACATGCTGCTGCATTTTCATAAACACCTTCTGTGACCCAACATGTCTCAACTTCCTATTCCCTATTACCTGGACTTCAAGGGTTCTGAACTAGAGGCAGTACAACTCCCTGGGAGTGTTTTGAAAAGCATGGAGGCTTTTTTTTTTTTTTTTTGGTTCTTACAACTCTGAGTGCTACTGGCATGAAGAATTTCAAAAAGCCAAGTAAACTTGGTCTGCAGTTAGTGTAAGACTATCTTGCCCCAAATATTAATAGCACCCCTGCTGAGAAACACTGGCATCTAACCAAATCCTATAAATCTCCCAGGAATCAGCCTAAGTACTGCTTTCTTTGGGAATTATACTCTGATTCATATAATTTGACTTAGGGACTCCTTTTATCTGCTCCTGTCCTAAGAGTCTGCTATCTCTTCCCTATCTTTACACTTATCACCATGGGTAGTAATTAACTATTTGTAATATCCATCAGAAAGAAATTATAACTTTTCCTGTACCAAAAAAATTGGTAAAATCCTAGATGTTTAATTAAGTACACTTACCAGAGTGAGCAACCCCACATGCTTTTCTGACAGGATCGGCAAAAACTATCGGTATACAGTCAGCACCAAGAGCCGCTATTGTGACTCCTCTTTGATTTGTGGTGATTCCATCGTAAGATTCAGGCTCCTTCCTTCCCATAATCCAGACGTCATTGGCATGATCAGTCTAATACCAAAGATGTGAGAAAAAAATGTTTTGAAGATAGAGTTTCTCATACCATAAGCTTTTCTTAAAGTATGCATCTTGTACAAAATTATATAACCAGTTTAAGGTTACAAGCATTCATTAAATATATCAGGTCCATATATGATAAAATAACAAACTTACTTATTTAACTTTATGATATGATAATCTCTGCATATTTTCCTCAAAGGAAAGCAGACTTTTACATTTAACAAACATTTAAAAAAATTCAAAATAGTCCATCCATCATGAATACCTCCCACTAGAGATGGGTAAATCTCTAATTGCAGTACTTTCCACAAAGTACTAATTTACTGAAAGAAATTAAATTTCCAAATCAATGATATTTTTACTTTTCCTGGAGTCAAGTAACGCTAGAATTCTGTAAGAAACAATTATCTCATCAGTTGTACCCGAGTTCCTCCTAGTGTTGATTAATAATGGCTCTTCTCTCTCACCAACCAGGAACCTTCCTTCTAAATCAAAAAGGGCAGTGGTACTATACTCTGAGAATTCACTGTACTTTTAGATGTGAGGAGCTCCAGATGAAATATATATATATATCGTCATAGAATTGATCTTTAGGTTATGGTATACAGCTCTAAGAAAAAAATCACAAACATTATCCTAAATCTTAGATAAAACACTAGATGCAAAAGTTAAATAACTTATTTAAAGTCCACGTAGTCATTAGCAGAGTCAAGAATATACTTTAGGGACTTCCCCAGTGGCGCCACGGTTAGGAATCCACTTACCAATGCAGAAGACACGGGTTTGATCCCTGGTCCGGGAAGATCCCACACGCCACGGAGCAACTAAGCCCATGCGCCACAACTACTGAGCCTGCAAGCCACAACTACTGAGCCACGCACCACAACTATAGAAGCCTGCACGCCTACAGCCTGTGCTCCGCAACAAGAGAAGCCACCACAATGAGAAGCCCACGCACCGCAAGGAAGAGTAGCCCTTGCTCGTCGCAACTAGAGAAAGCCCGCATGCAGCAACGAAGACCCAACACAGCAATAAATAAATAAGAATATACTTTACATCTTCCAAAATAGGAAACAAAATTGTACCTTTATTCGGTAAAATTTCTTCACGTTAAATCCTGCTGCATTCCCCAGCCTACGCAGATTTTCTTGAACAACAGCCTTGGGATCTCTCCGTTTGGAACTACTGAAGAGATTGAATGAGCTAAGAGTTGGTATGTAAGATATCCCACCTGTTCTTGTAGTAAATCCATGTATGAAAATATCTGTTGAAGATAAACAATGAAGATTAAAAACATGACACACAAAAGACTATAAGCATTACAAACCCAGTCTCTCATTAAGATTTTCCCTAATCACCTCATCCTGCATTAGTTTATCTGCCTTCTAATTTCTACAGCTCTTTATACCTCCACCTATTCTTATTCTCCACCTATTCTTCTTATAATGCTTTGAGTTTGTTTTACCTTTTCTGTGGGATTATTGCTCTTCAAAGGGTATCTTTTGTCCCATTTGTCTTTGTTATCCCAATAGCATATAGCTCACAGTAAACTTCATTCTTCTGTGAAAGCACCAATGAGTTAAGGTTTCAGAATTTCTGAGTAGGAAATGCTTACGGTCATAAATCTCATTTAAAAGGAAGGCTGGGGGATTTGTCTTAAAGCTGAATTTGCAATAAAGAGAAATTATTTACTTAGGGTGGCTATCCCTTGACACCCCTGACACTACAAGGCAATGCATGACACTCCCATGTTGTAACTGATGCTAATGAACACATAAATTCACAACAGTCTACAAAAGAAAGAAGCAAAAAGAGGTGAACAACCTGTAAAGAAAGACTGGTTTTTCACATCCAGTAAAATCAACAGATAGTGTTTAACGTACCTGGGATCAAAGGAGATGTGATAATGGTTAATTCTCCTTTCAGTGTTGGCAAACTTCTCAAATATGTTTCTATTTCATTCTGGATTGCCTCTAGTTCTTGAGCTGTGATTATGTTTATTTCAGTAGGCTGTTTCAAAAGACCTCCCCTCAAAGTCATCTGTAAATCTTCAAACTCAAAATTGTAAACATCAGTGAAGAGTTGACCAATAAAGGCCTTCATTAATGTCTTCCGGTGCACAGGCACAATTACCTTAATGCTGCTCAAATTTTTTTCATCAATTTTTTGTTTAATGGTATACAATGAGGCAGCCATGCTGGGATTGCTAACAGTCTCAAATTCTCTCAGGAAAGCAGATAATCCATTGCTTGTTTCTAATTCACAATTATCATGGTCACAGCTGATGTTACTGCAACACATTATGCAAAGGAACTTGGCCTTGGCACCATGGTGGTTTCGGACAGCATTCAATGCCATTAGTAATGTCTGATGACAGTTTTTCTGAGAGTTTAATTTCAAACCAAAGAGATCTATCAACACTGCTTCTGCCATCCTTCAACACTGTATAAAGTTCTTCAAAGAAGGTTTTTGTGCCCCCCCAAAATCACCTGTAAAGAAAAATTAGCCTAAGTAAGAATACAAAGTTATATCAATCTCCTTATAGTTACAACAGAAACTTGTGGATGGGTAAAAAGAATTGCATTGACTTAAAAATGTAACCAAAATAGTGAATCTAGACTCCTCCCAGAAAAGCTAGTGCACTATTTGTCAGAACCAGGACAATGAAAAGCAAAGCCATCTCTTAATTCATTTTGTGAAAGTACTTTACATCTTTCCAGCAGAGCAACAGTTTTTGTTTTGTTTTATTTTCAGGTAGCAATTTTTTAAAAATATCTTTATTGGAGTATAATTGCTTTACAATGGTGCAGGTAGCAAACTTTAAGCAGGGAATTACTTGTTGACTTAGACAAAGTCCTGTATTTTAATTACAGGGTGTCAACTTATTGATATATCATTAATCCGGATATCACTGGTTTGCTAATTTACATCACTTCATATGAAATACCTGGGTCTCGAGTTCAACAGGTTAAAAGGAGCTGCACCTAAAAATTAAAAATTTTTAAATTCTTAATTGCTTTTTTTTTCCTTCAGAAAAATTGCATTTTGTTATTGTTGTTTTTCAGAAGCAGACTCACAGATACAGAGGACAAACTAGTGGTTACCAGCGGGGAGAGGGAAGGAGGGAGGGGCAAGATAGAGGTCGGAGATTAAGAGGTACAAACTACTATGTATAAAATAAATAAGCTACAAGGATATATTGTACAGCACAGAGAATATAGCCAATATTTGATAATAACTTTAAACGGCATAAAATCTATAAAAATATTGACTCACTATGTTGTACACCTGAAACTAATATTGTAAATCAACTATACTTCAATTTTTTTAAAATGCGTTTTTAAGGAGATAAAAGCAGACTCCAGGACTCACGCAGGGCTCAGGTATGGCAATTATCTCATAAGCAACGGCAATTTGGATCAGGTGTGCGTCCCACCTGCTCTCCTCTTCACTCCCCGCGCACAGATCTTCTCCCCCCAGCCTCTGCCCTCCCCCACCCCAGGCTGCCGGTCTCTCTTTGGTGACCCCTTCGGTGACCCCCTGTGCCCCGGATGGTTTTCTCCTGCCGCCACTCCTAACCCCCTCGCTCTGCACCGTGAAAAGCCCCACGACGCCTCTGCCACCCGCCCGGTCCGCGCTCGTTCCGGTGGGGCGCCGATCCTCACCTGCCGTACTCCTCCCGCCCCTTCGAGATTTTCCGACGGCCGGACGCACACCCGAGGCCGTTCTCCGTCCTCGTCCGTCGCGCGTCGCCTTCCGCTGCACACTCGGTGGGCGGCGAGCTCTGAGGCGTCTGCCGCCCCCAAGTCCTCCGCCTGAACGAGACCAGGAGGCCGCGAGCGTGTCCCCGGGCGCTGGGCGGGCGGCGCCCGTCCCGCCTCACCCGCCTGACCGCGGACTGCCGGAGCCCCCGCCCGGCAGCCCCCTGACAGCCGCGGAGGCCGGGC
Organism: Neophocaena asiaeorientalis asiaeorientalis; assembly: GCF_003031525.2. Taxonomy (NCBI): domain Eukaryota; kingdom Metazoa; phylum Chordata; class Mammalia; order Artiodactyla; family Phocoenidae; genus Neophocaena; species Neophocaena asiaeorientalis. The sequence goes on along the minus strand of NW_020174268.1, from coordinate 1,805,455 downwards.
CGGGGGGCTGGGTGCGGGGAAGCGGGAGCGACCCGGGGAGCGACCCTCGGGTCGGACGCGCCAGACCGCGGGGAACCGTCAGCAGTTCCGGGTCAGGAGGGCGCCAGCCCGCGCCCGGCGCCAGGAGGAGGAACGGGAACCGAAGCAGCCGACCGACCGAGTGACCGGAGCCAGGCGGGTCCGCGGGCCGGTGGCTGGGCGGGGTGGGCGGGGCGCGAGGGAACGGGGCGGGCCTCCTGACTGGGCGCCCGGCCGAGCGGCCTCGGGTCGATGACCTCCTCCCCCTGCGCGGGGGCGAGGAAGCCCTTTCCCGGCGTCCGCGCTCCCAGTCGTGCCTCAACGAGTCGCCGGCCCGGCAGCGCGGTCGGGACACTCGGTTTCCTCCCCAGAGCCCAGGCCTGAGAACCTCCTCGCGTTAGCACTTGGCACTCTGTCCCATCCAAGTTCAAGTAACGTGCCTCCTGAGGTAGACTTTTTAAATTTTTTTTAGCGTTTTTGCTTTAGTTGTTTCCAGAAACGAGTTGGCTGAACCCCTCCTTTGCCTTTTTGCTGATCCTGCCTAACTTGCTGACTAAACTTTACAGCTCCTGCACGTGTGTGGATAAACGGAGGTCCTAGGTGCCCTTTGAAAACTACGCGCCAGGAGTAGAAAATTAGAAGGCACTGACCCTTAGAGTTGTGACAAAGATGTAAATTAGCATCCTTTCTCTGCCCTGAAAGAGCATAGCATTCATTTATTTAAAAATATTGAACAGCTCCTACGTATATGGAAGGCAGACGCTCTGGCCAAGGGGAAATATCTCCAACCTTCAAAGAGTAGGAGAAAGGATGCTTCCTGTGGAACTGGTTATGACAGAAGGAGGGGGTCCGTTTCTTCTGACAGTCGCTCAGACGATAAGTGCTGAAGAACCTGTCCCTGAGAGAAAGAATCTCAGCCATCTGGGAGTTTAGAAGAGCACCTGAAGTGGGCAGGTGCTGCTATTCTATGGCATCCCCAGCCCAGAATAGGAACCCACTGTTCAGTGTCTGGCAGATGTTTCTGTCAAAAATTGTACTTTCATCATTTTTGCTGGACATTTATTAAGAGCACTGAGTGCTGTGTGGTGCACCTGATGCGCTCGGCTCTGAGCTTGCTTTATGTTCAATATTACTGTAAGCAAAATAGAGGTCTTTAGTTACAAAGCTGGGTGAAAACATTTATCTCTTTTTATAGACAATGGTGGGAATTCATTTTCTGTCGTGCAACGGTAACAGTAAAAAAGGTAAAAAAAGAAATATTTCAGAATAGGGAAGCTGTCAGGGAAGAGAAAGTTTGCTGTTATATTGTATTTATATACCATTTCCTTTCATCATCTGGTACTGGGCTGCGGCCTCATCTCCTAGCACTCTCTTACCTCATCCCCATTCCCCCCACTCCAGTGGCTCTCAATCCTGGCTACACCTCAGAACTACAAGTAGAACTTTAAAAAAATATAAATCCAGGGAGCTTCCCCCTCCACCACCTCCAGATAAACATTTGAATCAGAAACTCGGGAAGTCACATCTCACGGGGAGTCAAGTCTCGGCCTGTTTTGCTTTGCTTTTTGTTTTGTTTTAATCTCTACAGATGATTCAGATGCGTAATTAGATTTGAAAAAACAACTTCCCTATTCCCAAGCCACTCAAACTAAAGGCTGTTCCTTGGAACACCATATGATTTCATCCTTAGCATAAGCTATCCCTTCTGCTTAGAACACTCTTCTCTTTGTATGCTTTTTTTTAGCTGTTACTTGTTCAAGCCCCTTCAAGCTCAAACATCACCTTGAATCCCCATCCCCTTGCTAAGCAGAATTAACTGCTTTTAGCATTTTGTTTGTATAGGAGAAGCTCTCTCATAGATGCAATCTGTATCCATAACCAAGCAGTACATTGAAAAAGTCAATTAAACATTAAATTGTATACCTCATAAAGATGAACATGGTAGTATATAAATTATATCTAAATAAAACTGTTTCAAAGGAAAGTCAGTCAAACCAGAGAGTTATGAAAAAGTATACCATAATACCTTAAACATTTTTTAACCTAAAACAACTATATGCTTGTTTGCCAATCTGTTGAGAAGGTCCAAGGCCTTTTCTTTGTACATGGCCTCCTGATTAGAGTTCTGCATCATATCTCTTCTATAAACTACACTTCTCAACCGTCAGCTAAGCTTTCCCAAGATTCGGTTCCCTTAAGAGGAAAATAACCTAGAGGCACTTGTGAAGCTGAGTGCAGATTTCTTCTTTATAATCATTTATAGTTATCTCACACATTCAAACAACTCACCTTAATTGGGTCTTTCCAAAATATTAAACATAGCTTTTAAAGAAACAGCAAACTTTATTTCCACACTATTTCATTGGTTTACATAATATTTAATTAAATTATGAAAGCACAGTGACAAGTACAACTGGCATAAACAGGTTCAGGAACAAACACAAGTGACATTGTCAGCTGTACAGTTCCACTGGTAGGAGCAGAAGTGGGCAGACTCACTGGAGACTAGCTTTGTAACCCTTTAGCATCCAGCATGCGCATTCAGCGTGATGTGGGAATTAGCAGCTTATGATTTAAAAGGAAACAAAATGAGTCAATTGGTTAGAGGTTAAGTGTAAGTAGACTAAGAGAACACCTACTGTTCCTCTACATTTTCATTATTTGACTTTGCATCTATTTCCCCCATAGAGACTTAGAGCATTTTGGGGGCAGAGAGAGTGCCTGGCTGTTGAGGGGAACCTTTGGGAAAATCCCCAGGCATTCTTAATCACCATGTAAATTCTTATCATGAGAACAATTAGAATAAAATTGGGAGCACTTGTCTTTAAACCATTCACACTAGGGTTTATGAGTCCTTCCAGAAAAGGACATGTAACATGCAAATTTCCTTGTTAAAAGATTATGTTAGTTTCCTAAGTTTTCCATAACAAATGACCACAGACTGGATGGCTTAAAACAACAAAAATGTGTTGTGTTATAGTTATGGAGGCAGAAGTCTTAAATCAAGGTGTGTCAGGACCGTGCTCCCTTCAAAGCTTTCCTTACCTCTTCCAGCTTATGTTGGCTCCATGTGTTCCTTGTGTTGGGGTGTATGACTTGGGGCTCTATGCCTGTGTCCTCACATGGTCTACTTTCCTGTGTGTCTGAGTCTCAAATCTCCCTGTACCTTTCTCACATAAAGACACTTGAGTGGAAGTAAAGAAAAGGCCAATCATAGAGTAAGCAAAGGCTATTTATTCAGAGCTTGCTGGAATAAGGGAGTCAGCCGCATTACTTGTGTTTTGGCAGAGACTCAAAGGCAGGCAGAGGGGTGGGAAAGCTTATAGTGGAAAAAAGGGAAATCTTCAAGTATGCCCTGATTGCAGGCTGTTGGCCTGGGGAAGCTGTAGGTGGGCTCACTAGAAGTTGCGCATCCTGTGTGATTGGTTAGGGGTGCATATTTGGCTTTCTCTTGTTGGTCCTAAGTTGGAAGTAGGGACAAAAACTAGGGAAGCTGTTATTTATTAATCAAGCACTGGCCATTTTGGGGCCATTTGTTACAGGGGTTAGTGTTTGGCTCCTGAATTGTTATTAGAGATAGTGGTCTGACTTCAGATGGCAGGCTAGCTGGTTACTGTAGATGATGGATGGTTTCCTGGGTTGGTTGCTGCAGGTTGTGGGTCAGAGTCCTGTTTTTATCTATGGCCTAGTCACTGTTTGTTTGCATGCTCAGCGTCTCACCTGTCACTGAATTTAGGGCCCACCCTAAATCCAGGATGATCTCGTCTCGAGGTCTTTAACTTAATTACACCTGCAAACATCCTTTTTCCAAATAAGCTCATATTCACAGTTTCTGGGGGTGAGGACACAGACATCTGTCTGAGGGACCACAATTCAACCTGCTACGAGCTCCTTTTGGTTTAGAACTCATGTTTACTTGTTTACAGAGTAAAAATAAAAGACTTTTCCCCTTACTGTCCTGAATGAGACAAGCAGGGAGGTTATGACTGGATTTCACCAAAGACCTATAATTTCTTTTTCAAACAGTTGCCTGGGCATCCCTTAAAACTTAGATTTGAGCTGCAGACCAACCCTTGTATGTCTACACCCCAAAACGAGATGTTTTTGTAGTCCAGTACTGTCTGTACGTTCAGAGAAATCCCACCTTCAGCTTAAAGCTATCAATGAGTAATATCTGAATGTTCTCTAACTTGCCTTTGAAAGAAAGTTAAGGAACAGTACCAATCCTCTGGTTTCTTTCCGTTTTCAGCATCCTGAAACTTTAATCTCATTACCTAGCCAGGGAAGAGAAAAGTCCCTAGTTTCAGCAGATTCTAAGACTCTGGTATATAATAGGTATGCAATACATTTTTAATGATTCAATTAATTTATTCTTTTTGGATGACTCTGATGATGTAACTTCTCTTGAAAACATGTGGTTGAAAAGACTTGTCCTCTTTTTTACCTGAAGTATGTACTATTGATTCTTACTCATTTGTGCAGTTTGTTACATTTTCCCCATGATTCCTCTTTAATTTATTGTTGGAATTGAACCATCCAGAACTGATTCCATCATGCTTATGACAAATATAGACATAATTTTAAACTCTCAATTCCAGGAAAACTTTTCTCTCTTCCCCAGGTCAGTTTTTTTAGCTTCCCCAGTTAAACATCAGCTTCAGTTATTAAACTCCCCCTCGCACTTGGAAAACAAAAACAAAAGCAATTTCACACTTATGTGAAAATTAACTAAGTAATTTTTCTTTCCTTGTTTTCTAATCAAATGTATGTTCTAAAGGGGGTAGGAGGTAATTATAAACTTAACTACTTAAACTGCTTGGCAGGTCCACATAGCAGCTTTTTCCATTCGGGATGAAAAATGGTGCTTATGTGACAGGGGCGCACATGGACAGCTGCCTCGTCTTGATTCTTTTAAGCCTGAAGCTCTCAAAACCCGAGGGGAGTTTGACAGCCTTGCTTTATTTTGCTCATTAACTTGAAGGGACGTACCAGACGATGTCTGAGTTTCCAAAAACTCAAGCCATGGCCTTTTTAAAATCTCCTCCCAAGGGCCAATTACAGGCACTCGCCTCGAATTCAGACGAGACGGTGCACAAAAGTCACGCTCTTCACGATGCTTCAGTACATGCTAAATACCTGATAGATGTTAATTTGGATCCTAGTTGCTTCACGTTTCACCCTTCCTGCTTGGATGTATGACCTTTGGTGAATTTCCTTATTTCTCGAAGTCTTAGTCTCCTCATTTACAAAATACAGGTAAAAATCATGTCTAGCTTATAGGATTGCTCTGAAGGCTAAAACAGATCATCTGTGTGAAAGTACTTATGGTAATTAGTAAATGTTGGCTATAGTTAATATAGAACATGGTGGTTTATAGTATTTCCATTGCATTGTTTTCTGTAAAGCTACTTTTTTAGTTGAGTGTTTTGCCTAAATGATTTTTTTTTTTTTTTGGCGGTACGCGGGCCTCTCTCACTGTTGTGGCCGCTCCCGTTGCGGAGCACAGGCTCCGGACGCATAGGCTCAGCGGCCATCGCTCACGGGCCTAGCCGCTCCGCGGCATGTGGGATCTTCCCGGACCGGGGCACGAACCCACGTCCCCTGCATCGGCAGGCGGACTCTCAACCACTGCGCCACCAGGGAAGCCCCTAAATGATTTTTTATAAGTAATATTTGGATATTTACTCTCAAATACTATAGGTATTATAAGGTATGTTTTTTTTAATCAGTCACTTAATTCATATTTATATTTCCCACAGTGCTTTGTATATAATATGTACCGACATACATGGTTTGAATGAAAGAATAATTAATACTGTCTAGTCTCTAAACTCTTGTTTTTATTGATTTATGCAATTGTAATGAATTATCAGTAGATGGCAGTAGTTTGTTTTCATTTTTATTTTTTGTCCATTCTACAGTAGAGATCCAGAAAAAATGAAAACTTCCTCAATTTTAGACCAGATATCCTTTCATGAATAGCTGGTTTAAATAAGTATCACCCAAGAGTTCTTCAATTTATGCTGCTTCAGAAATAGATATCAAGAAATACCAGTTACTTTATTTTTTATTGTATAAATCTAAGTTTCTTAATTTTTTTTTTGGTTTCTTCATCAAATACTTTAAAGAATACAAAAATGAGTAAGACTTCCTGGAGCTTATAGTCTAATAGGGAAATATAGTATAAAGTAATGTAAACAGTAGGAATAGAAATTGTTGAGTGGCAGGAATTTGCTAAATGCTTTATATTCATTATTTCACTTCATCCTCACAAAAATCTAATGAGGAAGGTACTATTATTGACAAGGAATCTGAGGCTGAGGTTGGAAAGAATTTACCTAATAAACTAGTAAGTGGCACAACCTAGCTTCAAGATTAGCCCTATCTTACCCTGAGACCTAGACTGTTATCTATCTTGGTATAATAGAGATATAGAAACAATTGTACTAAAAAGAGAGAGAGAGAGAGATCATATCTACCCAGAAAGATCAAGAAAAACTTCTTAAAGAAGATGCATCTAAGGTGGAGTTGAAAGATTGGTTGCTATTTGATGTGATCAGAAGTGTTTCAGAAGCATTATTCTATCAGTAGAACAGGGTCAATTGAAGTGGAGATAGACTATAGTTAGACACCTGTTATGTTCCAGGCACTGTTCTAGGTCTTTTCCCTCATGGAGCTTACATTAGTAAAAGGAAATAAAAAAGAAAAATGATAAAATTGATAAATGCTGTTAAGAAAAATGAGGCAGGGTAAGGAAATGGGGGATGAAGGTCATGTTTTAGAGGGATTATCAGGGAAGCTTTCTTAGCTAAGATAGTATTTGGAAGAGGTAAGGAGTGGTTGGATTCCAATATAATTTAAAGGTGGAACCAGTGAGTTTTGCCAAAAGAATTGCATGCAGCATATAAGAGAAAGAAAAGAGTCAAGATTCTGATTTGTCTCTTGGGTAAAACAATTGGGGCAGCAGTCTTGGGCCACATACTTGGGGAATATCTCAAATGATTTCCCAAAGGGTCTATGGAACATCATCAATGAGCTCTCATTTATGATTATCTTGGGCAAGGCTGATTAAATTGCCTTGGGCTCTATACCCTTCTAGATACCTCCCTGACAATGTTCTAGAGTTTTGAGTGTGAATAAGAAAAATGAACTTATAATTTACTGGGATGGAGAAGACCATGAAGGAGCAGGTTTAGGGATAGTGATGGAGTGGACAGAGACATAAAGAGTTCGGTTTGGAACATAATAAGTTGAAATGCCTATAAGAAATTCAAGTGGAAATATCAGGTAGGAAATTGTGTATGAGTCTGGAGCTCAAGAGGGATGTCAGGTTAGGGATATGAATTTGGGAGTTGTGAGCCTATAAGGGAGTTTAAAGCCATAGACCTGGATGGCATTACCTGCAGAGTAAGTTTAGAGAAAAGAAGAGGCCTGAGGACTGAGTGCTAGGGCACTCTAACGTAAATGAGAAAGGTGAGTAGGAGCGGGCAAAGGAAACCAAGAAGTATGTTGTTTCGAGGAGGAGGGCATGACCAAATGTGTCAATGACATGGATATGTTAAGGAAGATGAGGATCAAACTTGCCATTGAAGTGGCAATGTGGATGTCATAGATACCTTGATAAGAACTTTAGAGTTGTAAACGATTAATTCTGGGGGGCTCAAGAAGAATAGGTGGAGAGGAAGTAGACAGCAAGGATCTTGGCTGTAAAGGAGAGCAAAGAAAGGGGTCAATAGCTGAAAGAGATTAAAGTGTCAAGCAAAAGTGGTTATTGTTGTTGATGATTATACGATAGGCCGTCCAGGATAGTATGTTTGACCAAATAAAGGAGGAAATTCTGTTGATGGGACGTTTGAAGGAGCAATGTCCTTGAGTAGGAGAGGAAGGGGTACAGAAGGAGAGGATTGGCCCTAGGTCAGAGCAAGTACACTTTATTCACTGGAAGAAAAGAATAGACTAGTATATAGGTATAGGTCCAGGAAGACTGGTAGATGGGGTGATTTACCACCCTCTCTGATATTTTCCTACTATCTCAGTTAAATAAGAAGACGGGTTATCAACTGAAAGAGGAGGGGGAAAGAGATGTGGGAGGTTTGAAGACAGAGAAGAGGGAATGAAATAATCATCCATGAAACTTGATGAATCCTAGGGGCCTAGCATCAAGGGCCCACCTGACATAAAGTGTCTTGAATTTTAAGTGAGACCACAGCACAGGTGTGTGCTTTTCTTGAGGCATATTCAGCTACTAGTATGTAAGCAAAGCAACTGGTTGGAATTTTTCCAGGGAAGTAGGACAGGGAGAGAGTGGCACAAAAAAAGTGAGGTTGAATGCAAAGGAATCTAAACTGGGTAAGTGACGTGAGTACATGAAAGGCTAAGGGACCCTGAAAAGGTAGAAGAGTCAATGTGGTTGAAGAGCTCTTACAGTCAAAATACTAGGAGGGATGAGCTGAAAACTAAGCGTTTGAATCAGAGATTATGGATGAGTTGTAGTGATACTCTGTGGGTGGCTGCGGAGGACGGATAAGGAAAAACATCAAAGAACAGAGAAGTCAGGGTATTAAAAGTACCACCTGTATGGATGTTGAAATTCCAAAGAAATATTTTAAAAAGTAGTAATAGAGACACAGTAAGTCAGATACTGTAATCTAGGAGTGAAGGGTAGAGATTTAGAAGTCAACTGATAATAAGGAAGAGTAAAGCTTACTTTACTTTTTACTTTTTCTTACTTTACTCATCTGAAGCTCATGATGGCATGAACTTCAGAGAAACTAGGTGGTTTTAGGGAGAAGATGTGTTAAAAAGGATGTCATCTAAAAAGAAAAATCCATATGTTCAAATGTTAAGCAGGAACACTACATTCCTTTTATTAATCATGCAAAATTGTATGATTTATTTTGTATAGGAATGGACGGGCACAATCAGATACTCTTTTTCCAAAGACTGGTAGTGCCTTTAACTCTGCCAACTCAGCATTCATTTGTTGCACTGGTACAGGAAAGAACTCTTTCTCTCCACCTTTCAGGGGAGAAAACAATCTACCCCTTCATCTCATCCGTTTCTCCTACGTATAGAAGAGATTGAATGGTGATTTTAAACTTGCGTAAGGCTTACCCTGGCCTTACACAGGAGTGCCATATTGCCTGCATCCTACACCCATGACAGAAGTTGCTAATTCAGCTTGGCACTGTTTTTCACAGATTCTGGTTATAGTTTTAGAATCCATTTCATAATGGTTCTAGAGGTACTAGCTACTAATCCAGAATAATTAGTTACTCACTCTATGTCATTTACTGTGCTAAGCATGTTACATACATTAATTATTACAACAGCCCTATGAGGTTTTACAGATGAGGACACTGATGAGCAAAGAAATTAAGAAACTTCCCAGGGTCATAACAGCTGAAAAGCAGGACAACCAAGATGGAAGGACAGTTCTACTTTTCCCCCAAATCTCTCACTCAGTCATTGTATTTTAATTCTTGGAGCTGATGACGAATGTCATTGTCATCCTTGTGAGATATTTGACAGTTAATTTACTTTCAGGATCACTCATACATGACGGAAAAAAAAAAGAAAAGTGAAAGATTATCTACACTGGTTATTTTGTAGGAGTAAAGAAGGTGAACTAAAAAGGGGAAAAGAGACACAAGAATGTCAGGCAACGAAGAAAGGAAGAGTCAAGGAGTTCCTGAAGAAGGTAATGAAGCTATCTTCAGAAATATATAACTAAAAGATGAGCGGTTACAAAAAAGTAGTATGCTAGGATAATTGTGTTAAAATTAGTAGCAAATTAGAATAGAGGGCAGCTGTTGAAGTTTACCGGGAGGAAACTTATAGAATGTTTAGAAAAAGTATAACAACCTGAAAATGCAGGCCTATAATGAAAATTCATCAACTGCAATTGAGAAATGGTTATGGTACCACTATAACTGTAGTATATGTGCAAATGGTCTAGATAAAAATTTTTAGGCCAATCAAAATATTTATACTGTTCCATAAAGTAACAGGTATAATATTGTAGTAGGTGACTTTGAATTGTCTGTTTTTATGGCCTTTGATTTTGGTTTTGTTTATAGTCAAAAAGGAAGAGTACCAACCCTAAATTTAGTTTATTTTTGAGAAAACGTAACAATTTTCATGACTGAGTGAAGAAACATGTTTCTTAGAATGTTTGCATTTAGATTTTTATTATGTACTTTATTTTGTCTAGCTCTGGCTAAACAAGACACATCTTCATTAACTGATGCTATCAAGCAAGTTGCACAGCAACAACTATCACAAACATCAGAAATAGAAAAAAACAAAAAAGTTCTGTTCAATTTGCAGGTAACCTATTTCACACAGTCTTTTAAATGAGTCTTTATGTTCTTCAAAGTTATATTAAATTTGTAACAGTAAAGTTATTAAGCATAACTTAATAACTCTGAGGAGGCAACTTAAAATGTCTGTTTTTCATATTTACACCTTCTAAATTATTTTGGTATCCCTAAGTAAAGTCTACATGAGTATTCCAGGTTCATGGAACATTTTACACATCCAGTGTGCAAACATTCAACAATGTCACTGTGACTATAAATAAGCATAAAAAATATGTCACATAGAATTATTTTAAATTCACTCTATTTGATAGTTTTTCCTAAAATTCTGAATTGAAAGAAGGTTAAGTTTTTAAGCCTGTGTTCTTATGAATTACAAGTTGCCAGTGAACATTTCAGGTAGGTAAGGAACATTTCTGTGTTCCTTAAATTTCAAAATATGTTCATAATTCCACCACAGGCATCTGGAAGCCATACTTGTTTTTGTATTCAGCGTAATGAGACATAACTGTTCTCTGTTAATATAGCTAAAGGAGCAAAAATTAAAACAGTGTATTTAAGTTTTAAAGGTTTTTTTTTATTAAATATAACATAGAAATGAAAAGAATATGCTCTAGAGCAGGGGTCCCCAGCCCCTGGGCCACGGACAGGTACCGATCTGTGGCCTGTTAGGAACTGGGCCACACAGCAGGAGGTGAGCAGCAGATGAACGAGCAAAGCTTCATCTGTATTTACAGCCGCTCCCCATTGCTCACATTACCTCTCTGCCTCCTGTCAGATGAGTGGTGGCATTAGATTCCCATAGGAGCGCGAACCCTACCGTGAACTGCGCATGCGAGGGATCTAGGTTATGCGCTCCTCATGAGAATCTAATGCCTGATGATCTGAGGTGGAGCTGAGGCGCTGGGGAGCATCTGTAAATACAGGTTATCGTTAGCAGAGAGGTTTGACTGCACAGAGACCATAATACATCAATTGCTTGCAGATTCATATCAAAACCCTATCAGTGAGTGACAAGTGACAACAAGCTTAGGTCTCCCACTGATTCTGCATTATGGTGAGTTGTCTAATTCTTTCATTATATATCACAATGTAATAATAATAGAAATAAAATGCACAATAAATGTGATGCACTTGATTCATCCCGAAACCATCCCCCCCCCAGTCCCCCACCCTAGGCCAAGGAAAAACTGTCTTCCATGAAACCTGTCCCTGGTGCCAAAAAGGTTGGGGACTGCTGCTCTAGAGCTGAACTGCCTAGTTTAAAAGAAGAGATTTGCTACTTCCGGTTCCATGGTTTAATCTCTCCATGCTTCTGTTTTCTCATTTGTAAAATGGTGATAATAATAAGACCTGCCTGTAAGGTTTTCATGACAATTAAATGAAATAATACTTGTAAACATTATGTAAGATATCCTTGCTGGGGCCCTGGTAGGCAGTATGGGACCAGATTTTGATAATGGCTTTAGGTATTAGTGCATCAACAGAGATATGATGATAATAATTATACCTTTTTGGTAATATAGATTTCTTATAAGTATTTGCATTGCATTAGTCACTTTCAGAAAAGAATACATGTTGACAATAGGATATAATACAAAGATAATAATGTCAGATTTCTATAAAGAAATTTTCTATAAAAATTGTCAATCTTCAAAGAGTTTTACAGATGTTATTTCACTTATGTTGAGGGCCTAATTTCTATTAAGCACTTTGCTGAATACAGTCCTCACTTTTACACTACTCACCGTCTATTAAAGAGGGAGACAAATAAGTAAACAAATAAATACATGCAGGGAAGTGGTGTCAACAGTAGAAGCGCAAACACAGATTTAACACTGAAAGAGGAGTGATCGGTTGAGTTTTTAAAAATATCTGGAGTTCACTTGAATGATTAGGTGTCTGGGATAGGTTTGAGGGTTAGGGGGTGAGGAGGATGATATTCCAGACAAAAAGAACCTGAAAAAATTCACAGAGTCCTGAAATAAAATTGGTACATTCATAGAACTATAAGTAGTTTGATAGTGGAATAACATAGACTGTGTTTTGAGAAGCAACAAGAGATGTATAGCATGATAAAAAACTTGAACTTTATTCTAGAGGTGATGGGAGGGTTTTGATGGACTTCAAGCAAAAGAGTGAATGATTAAATTTACGTTTTAGAAAGAGAATTCTAGATGCATGAAAGATACTTGTTATAATCCAACATCAATTTAAGATAAAAAACTTCCAGCAAATTAGGAATAGAAGAGAGCTCCAGCCAACTAGAAAAGGGCATCTACATAAATCCTACAGCCAACAGCATACCTAATAGGGAGAGACTGAATATTTCTCTCCTAAGATCAGGGATAAGGCAAGCATGTGTCTTCTCATCACTTCTATTCATTCTACGGTACTGATAATTCAAGCCACTCCTTGCAAGAAAAAGAAATAAAAGGCATCCAGATTGGAAAGGAGGGAGTAAAACTGTTTTTATTCACAGATAGCATGATTATTTCTGGAAAATCCTAAGGAATCTATTATTTTAAAAAGCTATTAGGACTAATAAGGGAGTTTAGAAAGGTTGCAAGATAAGATTAATTATAAAAATCAGTTGTATTTACATATATTGAAAGAAACTATCAGAACTTAAAATTTTTAAAGCATTATCATTTACAGTAACATCAAAACTATGAAATACTTAGGGGTAAATTTGATGAAAGTTTTTGTGTTATAGACTGAATGTTTGTATCTCCCCAAAATTCATATGTTGAAGCCTTAATCACCAATGTGATTGTATTTGGAGGTGAGGTCTTTGGGAGGTAATTAAGCTTAGATGAGGTCATGAGAATGGGGTCCTGGTGGTAGGATTAGTGCCCTTATAAAAATAGACTCCAGAGAGCTTTCTTTCTGCCATGTGAGGACACAGTGAGAAGGTGGACCTCTACAAGCCAGGAAGAGTTCTCACCAGAACCTGACTATGCTGACACCCTTTCCAGCCTACAGAACTGTGAGAAATAAATTTCTGTTGTCTTAGCCACTAAGTCTATGGTATTTTGTTATGGCAGCGCCAGCAAACTAATACAATATGTAAGACCTATATACTGAAAACTGTGAAACACTGCTGAGAGAAATTAAGGACCAAAATAGAGAGATATACCATTTTCATGAATCATAAGATTCAATATTGTTAACATGTGAGTTCTTTCTCTTTTATCTATTGTTTAAAAACAGCTCCAATCAAAATCCCAGCAGGCATTTTTTAGAGAAATTGACAGGCTGATTCTAAAAGTCCTATGGAAACGCAAAGAACCTATAGTAGCCAAAACAACTGTGAAGAACAATGTTGGAAGTACTACTATTACTTTGTTTTTTTTTTTTTTGGCCATGCCACACAGCTTGCAGGATCTCAGATCCCCAACCAGGGATTGAACCCGGGCCCTCGGTAGTAAGAGCCCAGAATCCTAACCACTAGGCCACCAGGGAACTCCCATAATATTACCTGACTTTGAGATTTATTATAGAGTACAGTAATCAGGACAGTGTAACATGGCATAGAGACAGACATATAGATCCATGGAACAGAAAAGAGCAGTATCCAGAAATAGCCCCACACATAACAATTGATTTCAGAGGTGCTCTCATGGACAGAATGTTTGTGTTCCTTCCAATGTGATGGTATTTGGAGGTGAGGCTTTTAGGAGGTACATAGGTTTAGATGAGGTTGTGAGGGTGGGGGCGCTATGATGGGATTATAGGAAGAAAAAGAGACCCCAGAGCTTTTCTCCCTCCCCCTCCCTCTCCCTCCCTCTCTCTCTGCCATATGAGGACACAGCAAAAAGGTGTTTGTCTGCAAGCCAGGAATAGGCCTCTCACCAGTAACCAAATCTGCTGCACCTCGATCTTGGACTTTCTAGCCTCCAGAGTTGTAAGAAATCAAGTCGGTTGTTTATGCCACCCAGTCTATGGTGTTTTTCCGTTTTTTTATTTGTTTTTTTGTTTGTTTTATAGAAGCCCAAACTGATTAAGACGGGTGCCAAGGCACTTCATTAGAGAAATGATAATCTTTCAGCAAGTGGTGGAGGACAGCTACATGCTAAAAGTGAACTTCAATTTCCACCTCATACTGTATATGAAAATTAACTAAAAATGGATCATAGGCCTAAATACAAGAATTGAAAGTACAAAGCATCTAGAAGAAAATATATGAGAAAAACTTAGTGATGCTGGGTTTGGCAAAGATTTCTTAAATAGTACACAAAAATTTTTTAAATTGGACTTCATTAAAAAACGTTTTTATTTCTGTTCAAAAGGCACTGTTATGAAAATGAATGTGAGGTATACCTGCTGGGGCCCTGTGGGCATTTGGGTTGTCATAGACTGGGAGAAAATACTTGAAAACATACCTGACAATGTACTTGAATTTATTTATACTATATAAAGAACTCTAACAATTCAGGAAGGCAAACAACCCAGCTTAAAAATGGGCAAAAGATTTCAATGGTCATTTCATGCAAAAATATATTGCAAAAGACAAGCACATGAAAAGATACTCAGTATCATCAATTATTAAAGAAATGCAAATTGAAATCATAATGAGATTTCATTCTATACCCACTAGAATGGGTAAATTTAAAACGACTGACCATACCAAGTGCTGGTGCAGATATAAAAGAACTGGAATTCTCAGACCCAATTATTTTGGAATGTAAGTGATGTACCATTTGAGAAAATAGTTTACAGTTTGTTAAAAGTTTAAAATATTTCTACCATATAACCCATACATTCAATTTCTAGCTATTCATTTACCCAAGAGAAATAAAAGTGTATGCCCACTGGAAAACCAGGAACAACACAGATGTCTACCAGATGAATGAGTAAACAAAGTGTGGTATATTCGTACAAGAAATATTGCTCAGCAATAAAAAGAAAGAGCTACTGATATATCTAACAACATGGATGAGTCTCTAAGTAGGCTGAGTGAAAGGAGTGAGACTAAAATTGTATATATTGTATGATTCTTTTCATATAAAATTCTTGAAAATGCAAACTAATTTTTGGTGACAGAGCAGATGAATGTTTGCCTGGAAACAGAGAGCTGAGGAGGGAAGGATAGATCACAAGGGATCAGGAGGAAACTTTTTTGGACATGTCTGATATTTGGACATGTGGGTAGTGGATAAGTTCACTATCTTAATTGTGACAGTCTCATGATCATAAAATTAAGTCAAAACTTATTAAATTGTAAAGTTTAAATATGTGCAGTTTATATCAATTATATTTCAATAAATCTATTAACAAAGAAAGGAACGAGAAGGGGGAGGGAGATGAGAAAGAGGAAGGAAAGAAGGAAGGAGAGGGAGGAGGAGGAAGAGGAAGAGAAGCAGGATGAGGGGGAGACACAACAACAACAAGAAGACATAAAATTCTAGTGAAAGAGTAGAAGTGGATCGGAGGAGGAATTGAATAAAGCCAGGGAGAAAAGTCAACAGTCTATTAGTTATGTTAGTCTAAGAAAGAGAAGAGATGATGACCAAATTAGTGTAAATGCCATCTTCCCATATTGATCAATAGGGTCAACAGCCTGATCTAGTTGACAGGTCATGTGTCCCTTTCCTGACCATTCCATGTACATCACTCATTCACTCATTTTTTAAATATTTATAGAGCACCTACTTTGTGCCAGGTACTATTTTAACTACAGGGAAGATGGTGGTAAAGAAGTTAGACAAGTTTACTGCACCCATGGAGTTTACTTTCTAGTTAGGGCAGGCAAGCAATAAAGATATAAAGTAATTCCATTGATTGAGGTGTTACAAAGGAAATACAATAGGATGATGTGTAGAGAATAACGGGGGAGGAAGGTGGATAGTTAATTTATATTTTGATTCAGGGAAGGCTGTTGTGAGGAGTAGTAATAAAGCTGAATTGTGAAAGACAAAGACCCCAGCAGGTAATAGCTAGAGATAGAGAATTCTAAGGTTCAGGGAACAATTTCAAATGCCCTTAGGAGAGAAGGAACTAGGTGTATTTCATAAACAAAAGGAAGCTGGAAGTGGGGAGAGTAGTACACGAGAGGGATGGCAAAGTGGATAGGGATTAGAGCATGTATGGCCTTAAAAGCCATATTACAGAATTTGAATTTTATTATTAGTGCAATGGAAAACCACTGGAGGATCTTGAGCAGGGAAGTAGCATGATATGATTTATGTTTTTAAAGGATTCTTCTGCCTGAAAAATGGAGTCTAGTTGGGGGAGAGGAGGAAGCATGGAAACAGGAGACCAGTTGGAAGCTGGACTATGCTACAAAGACTGGTCAGAAGTGAGCTGGGATTTTATATATTTTGGAGGCCCAACCATCAAGATTTGTTGGTAAATAGGTTGTGGGGGTTAAGGTAAAGGGAAGAATCAAGAATGACTACTAGGTTTTTAAGTGTCCAGGTGGAAAGTGGTACAGTTTATTGAAATCAGGAAAGCTGGAAGAGGAACATGTTGGGTGTGCAAATTAAAAGTTCTTTCCTGAACCTGTGTAGTTGAGACATCTATTACATATCCAAATAGAACTGTCAAGTGGTCATTTTAAATATTAGAGCTGGAGATAAAGGTTGAAGTTCATCAGCACGCTGTATTTTTCAGTGTACTTCCCTCTCTTGTCTCTGCCAAGAAAAGGATAGGCTGGGTCTGCCTTTCTAGTGAAGTGCTTCCCTCCCCAGATTATAGATTCATTTAAAGAGGATGACCATACTGGATAGAAGAAAAAGGATAAAGGCCTACAGTTTTATTGGTGGGAGGATCTACAGAATTTGATGAATAGTTAAATATAAAGAGAAAAGAGGGGCTTCCCTGGTGGCGCAGTGGTGAGAGTCCGCCTGCTGATGCAGGGGACACGAGTTCGTGCCCCAGTCTGGGAGGATCCCACATGCCGTGGAGCGGCTGGGCCCGTGAGCCATGGCCACTGAGCCTGTGCGTCCGGAGCCTGTGCTCCGCAACGGGAGAGAACACAACGGTGAGAGGCCCGCATACCACAAAAAAAAAAAAAAAAGAGAGAGAAGGGAGGAATTAAATATGGCTCCCAAAGGAATACCATTAACTAAGTTTGGGAACATAGGGGTGTGGTAATTTGCATTTTTAGTCCCAAATCTTCATCCTCGTGTATACACCCTTTGCCATTTATCATTATAATGCCCTCCCATAATGGGTGGACATACTTTCTACCCCTCCACTGAGATTTGATCATGTGACCAGCTAGGATGTTATTCAAACAGAAGTTTGAAAAAGTTGTTCCATAATTGGGCTTCCATTCTTCTGCATCTGCTATCATCATGAGTAGGACATGCCTGTCCTGGGCCACTGGAGGATAAGATACATGTGAAGCAAAGCCAAGGCACCCCGGTTGGCCCAGTTGAAGCCAACCTAAATCATCTTACAGCCAGCCAACTTCCAGACATTTGAGGAAATCCAACCAAAGTCAACAGAACCACCTAGCCAAGCCCAGTTGCTTCTTATCACATGAGCAATAAACACTAGTTATATGTCATGGAGGTTTTGTGATTCTGACAATAAGTGACTGATACAAGGGAGAGCAGGTTGGGATCGAGGAGGGGAGGATTAGTCTGATTTTTGGACACGATGAATTTGAGATGGCCAGTGGCAGCTGGGTATAGGACTTAACAGCCACTTACATTCTGTGAATCATTAGCATATATGTATCTCAAGATCTAAGTGTGGATAAGATTACCCAAGGAGTATATACAGAATGAGAGGAGGAAATTATGATGACTGCATCCTGAGGAAAACCTGTATTTGAAGGAACCATCGAGATTGAAAAGCAATGCTCAGAGATATCTGAGGTGAAGAAGAGAAGAATGCTGGGAGGTTTTAAAAAGGAGGTGCTGGTTAGAAATGCCAAATCCCTCAGAGAGGCAAAGCTAAATATACCTTTAAACTCATCTTACAAGTGAAGACAGTGAGGTTTGAATAGGGTAATTAAGTTTGTTATGTATGATCACCCCAACTAGTAAATAGTAGTAAGGACACTAGAACCTAGATCTTTTGTGTTTTCAATTCAGGGTTTTATCATTTTTATCATACAGTTTTTCTTTAGTTTGTACTTCTGATTGCCCACAAATATATTAGTAAAATGATTGTAAAGTATCTTTTACATATAAAATATTAAGACAAAGGATAAAATTTTAATATTTAGAATTAGATGAACATTAAATAAGAAATATATAACCCTGGGCTCCCTCTGATTATAAAATAATTTTGTTACTATATTACATGTCTCCGGTTATGCATCAATTTTTCTGTATCTGATAAATATATATTTTTTATGTTAAGTGATTTTTCTACACACACTATGGATCAAAACAATGACTTTTCTTTCATGTTGAATATCATGAACTAATAATAATAATGTTGAAATATCTTACAGAATGAACTTCATGAGCTTAAAACACAAATAGCATCTGTCTCTGCAGAAACTAAAGAAACAGAAAGGCAAATTTATCAGCAAGATGCTGCCATACAGACTACCAAACTTCAGTGTGGAAACCTGGAAAATCAAATCAAATCCTTACATACAGAAAATGTGAAGCTTAAATTTGACATAGAGGCAGCACAAGAAGATTTTGAGGAACAAATGATAAGATATAATGAATACTATGCAAAAATAAAAGCACATAAAGATAGTTTGAGAGAGGTAGAGAGCAAATGGTCATTCATGACTGAACTCAATGAGAAACGAGACCTTGTTAAAAAACTAAAGACAATGAAAGAGGAACTTATGCAGGATCTCCAAATTCCAGAAGGAAACCTGATGAAACAAGTACAGGTTTGAAATATCACTTATTAAAATGTTTTCTATTATTCCTTTTATTGCAAGTACACTTACTAAGTGATAAACTTATCATTAACTTAATAAAATACCCATGGGTGCTCTAACTCGATTCACAAATTTGAAAACTTGTATAAGTGCATGAGTTATGTAACAACTATGCCATATGTGCAAATGCATGAAGGAAACATCCCCAAATCCCTTATAGATTAATAAAAATATATAGTCAAACAAAATCACTGTGAACAATTAATCCATTTGTTACAGACGGTGTGACTCACAAAGATGTTGAAACTCTAGCTTCCAGGCTAATGGATACAGACCAATTAAAATCAATTTAGTGTGCTTAATGCTATTATACAAACAATATGAATTAATAATTGTACCCTAAGCATCTTTTTCTTAATAGTCTTTGAAGATGTTGAGAGATAAAAACTTAAAATATCTATTATTTCTTGCTAAAGAATTAAAAAATATCCTTTATATTGTAGCTGGGCAATTGCCCCTGTGACTACCACTTTCCTTTATGTCTTATTTTCATTTGGTCTATATTTTCAAATCTAAGGTTTGCTTGTTTGAACAGCCATTCTTTGTTCCTCGTACCTATAGAAGTAATATTCTAATCCTATTTATCAAAATTAAATGTGATGGCTAGTTTTCTTAAATTATAGAAACACTGAAAATCTTGGATTTATATTGACCATTCATTGTTTGATGTGTATATTTTAAATTCTATAAACATACAGGAAGACATTACAAACCTAAAGGATAAAATTATAACTGTAAAAGAATCCATCATTGAAAAAACTTGTTTTCTTGAGGAAGAAAAAAAGACACATGAAAACTTAAGAAAAGAAATAGAGGTAAGTCTTAATTATCTGGATTTCAGTGTTTTATAGGATCATGTTTTAAACTTTTACTATAGTCATAATTTCCATAGTTTACTCTCAATTCCCAAAATAGCTAGAGAACAAAAAAGAGCTACAAAAAGCAGTTGATAAGTCTAAACCATTAATAGATAAGTATAGAGACTCCCTCATTCAAAAATATTCAAATATATTAATACATTCAAAGAAAGCAAGTACTCACTCTTATTTAAATCTGGCCTAGAATTCTTCCAGGTCGCATTCCACCAATTTTGTACCCAGTTAATGGCTAGAAAGCAGAGGCTAATACTGTATGTGGCCTTTTCAGATTGGCTTCTTTCACCTAGCAATATGCATTTAAAATGCTTCCATGTGGGGGCTTCCCTGGTGGCGCAGTGGTTGAGAGTCCGCCTGCCAATACAGGGGACATGGGTTTGTGCCCTGGTCCGGGAAGATCCCACATGCTGGTGAGCCATGGCCACTGAGCCTGCGCGTCCAGAGCCTGTGCTCCGCAACGAGAGAGGCCACAGCAGTGAGAGGCCCGCGTACCGCAAAAAAAAAAAAAATCCTTCCATGTGTTTTCATGTCTTGATAGTGAGCTGAGTGATAATTCCATTCTCTAGATGTACCACTGTTTATCCATTCACCTGCTAGAGGACATCTTTCTTGCTTCCAGGTTTAGGCCATTATGAATAAAGTTGCTATAAACATTAAAAAAAAAGAAAGTAGAAGCTATCCAGTCAAAAATATGACCACTCCTAGACAGAAATTAAAGACTCTTCAAAGTAAAGTAAAGACAATGGAAGTATTGGTATTCTAAACTCCTCTGACTTCCTATTTGTAATTTTCAACTGTCCAATTAAAAACAACAAACTGATGTGTAAAATTAAAAGTGAAGCTAAATTTGAGGTGCCACTGGCAGACCTCTATAGTCATATTGTTTAGATGAGGGCAGAACAAAAATGGAAAAGTGTACGTTGTTAAGGGCAAAAAAATAATTTTCACCCTTAAAAATTACTTTGGAAAATAAAAAGATGTATATTTTCAACTTGTTTGTGTCTAATTTGACACAATAAAAAAAACCTGAGGAATCTGAAGACAAAAACCCTCACCTTTACAAAACATTCTCTTCAAGAAACACCATGATTTTATCTTATATTTTACTAGCAATCTAAATAGATGGGTATTTTTTTTTACCCTTCTAGATATCAAGATTTATTATAAAACTATAATAGTAAGACAGTATATAAGTGGCATAGAAATAGAAAAAATGATTAAACAGAAAAAAAGAATCCAGAAATAATCCATCATAAATGGTACAAACAAAAATAAGTTAGCCATATGAAAAAATAAAGACAATTTTGAAATAAAATTAGATTCCTACCTCTTAACACATGCATGCACATGCTTCCATGAGGATTGAAGACAATATAGGAGACAAACTTAGCCATTTGTGTTACAGAAGTATTTATTTTAAAAGACACACAGACATATACGCAAACTACATGATTAAATGTTACTTTTGACTATATCATAAATTTCTAGATTATTGAGATGCAGCATAACAATAAAGAAGACAAGACTCATTTTGAGAGAGGGTATTTGTAACATACGTAAGTGACTAAGAGATAAGAAAATTTCAAACAAGCCATAGAACATTGGTAAAATGGTATGAAAAGTCTTACCTTTCAAAACATGAATATCAAAAAAAAAACCCAATGGAAATGATGAACAACCTTGCTAACAATAAGGGGTTGATAATTCAAACCACAATAAGGCCCCATATTTAGCCTGTCAGTTATCAATATTACAATTTGTAAGATGTGGAGCACCTGAATTCTAGAATACTATTGGTATGAGTATAAATTGGTAAAAGCATTTTAGAGAGAAATTTGAGATTCTTAGTAATTTTTATTAAGGTATAATTGTCATAAGAGTAGGTACACTATAAGGGTTTAGCTTGATTAATTTTGGCAATTTATACATACACCTGGGTTACCATGACCTAGATCAAGATATAAAACTTTTGCATCATGCCCAGAAAGTTCTCTTGTCCCTTTTCCTCAGGCTACCACTATGCTGATTTTGAAAACAGCTTTATTGAGATATAATTCACATACCATACAATTCACCCATTTAAACTGCATAATTCAATGGGTTTTAGTATGAATACAGATAATTTGTAACCATTACCATAGTCAATTTTAGAAATTTTCATCACCTCAAAAGAAACCCCATACCGTTTAGCTGTGCCCTCTCCATGTGTCTATTGTATTTACCCATATTTTTACTCCACCATATTCTTTCTTCCTTCCTGATGTTCGAAGATTTCCTCTTTTATCATTTCCTTTCTCTTTAGAAAATTTCTAAATTCATTCTTTTAGGAGAAGTCGGCTGGTGGCAGTCTCTGGGTTTTTTCTTTTTTTTCATCTGAGAATGTCTTCATTTCCCTTTCATCTCTGAAAGATATTTTGGTGGATATAGAATTCTGGGTTGACAGTTCTTTTCAGTTGAAAAATGCTGTGCCACTTCTTTCTCGTCTCTATGATTTCTAACAGATAATCCACTGTCATTTGAATTGTTTTTCTCTCTACAGATAAGGTATTTGTTTCTTGCTGCTTTCAAGCTTTCCTGTCTTTAGTTTTCAGAAGTTTTACTGTTATATGTTTTGGAACTAATTTCTTTGGATTTATACTATCTGGAAAATTCTCAGCTTCTTGATTCTGTAGGCTTATGTCTTTTGCCAAATTTGAGAAGTTTTCAGCTCTGATTTATTTGAATACTTTTGCAGTTCTGCCCTCTCTTCTCCTATCCTTCCAGGACTCTGATGACACAAATCATAGGTCTTTTTGTGATATAGCCCTACAGGTCCCTGAGGCTCTCTTCATTTCTTTTTTTCAGTCTTTTGTCTCTTAGTTTTTCAGATTGAGTAATCCTTAGAGTTCTATCTTCCATTCACTGATTCTTTCCTTTATCCCCTCCATTCTGCTATTGAACCATCCCATGAAATTTTTTATTTCAGTTACTGTGTTTTTTCCATTTGGTTCTTTGTATCCTTTTTTCCTTTGCTGAGACTTTTTATAATATTCATTTGTTTCAGGCAATTCATAATTGCTCATTGAAGCATTTTTATGATGATGGGCTTTAAAATGCTCGTCAGATAATGCTAACTTCTGCATTTTCTTGGGGTTGGCACATGTTGATTGTTATTTCTTACTCACTTTGAGGTCTTTCTGGGTCTTGCTTTGATGAGAGATTTTCTATTGAGATCTGGACATGTTGGGTATTATGTTTTAAGACTCTGGGTCATTGTTGCTTCCAGGTAGTACTGGAAGTTCAGAGTCTCCATGGACACTCATGGAGGGAAGAAGGGCTTCTTGTTACTGCTAGTCAAAAGTGGGAGTTCTGGCTGCCCACTAGGCTTCTGTTGATAAGCCCGTGGCTGGGAAAGGGCAGGAGCACCTCTTTACTGCTCCCGTGTAGATGTGGCCTTGCTACTACTGAGCGGTGGTAAAAGCCCTGACTCTCCACTAGGCCTCCTCTGACATTCTCCCAGTGAGGAGGGGGAAGAATGCCTTGTTACCACTAGATGGGAGTAGAAGTCCAGCCTTCCCAGATGGGCTCCACTCACACCAGAGGATGTGGTTTGTTACTTTCCAGAGGGAATGAAAAGTCCTGGCTCCCCAGTCAGCCTTCTCTGACACCGCCCCAGCAGGAGGACCAGGGCACCTTGTAATAGCCCAGCAAAGGTGAAAGTGTAGGCTTTGCTAGTGTGGGTGGTGGTGGGGCCATAGTTTTTTCTGTGGTGTTTGACTTGAGTAGTTACTACCTAAAAGTTTTCAGTCTTGCATAGTCTGCCTTTTTCCTGGTCCTTTGGCTAGATAACAGGCTTTTCTTGGAGTTTTTTGTTTTGTTTTGTTTTGTTTTTGTCTGTATCTATTGGCATTTCCAGCTTGCTGTCTTCCCCATATCCAGTCTGGGATATATGAGGCAAAATGAAAACCCAGGGAGCTCATTACCAAGTCGTTCCTAGGATCCTAAGGTTTCCAGCCAGTCTGCCTTCTCTCCACCTTTCAGAAGCTTCTTATGCTAATATTACATACAATGTCCAGGGATTTTAGTTGTACTTAGCATGAGGAATAGGTATATGAAATGCATCTACTTTATTTTGACAGAAGCAGAAGTGTACATAGGTATTTTTAGTGGTAAAGGGTGATGTAAATGTCTACTAATGATAGATTTAGATGGAATGTCATTGAGCTTGAGACCAGTTTTTAATGTTTTCATCAGTATATTTCTTATCGTGAAATTTAATAAACTCTTTTTTAAGCTTTCATAATAGGGTTACTAAAGATCCTTTTAGGCTTTTTAATTTTAGTTTTATTAACTCTAATGCATTAAAAAGTAGTCCTCAATTCTATCACAATGTTATGGTTGAAAAAATGAAAATCTAAGAAATTAGAGATTATCTGTAATAAACTATAACACTGAAGGACAAATACCACAGCCACAGCGTTGTCTTGAGAGCACTGCATTTTTTCCCCAACAACTTTATTTATTGCTTGATGAGAATTTATCATTGACACAAGTAACTTCTTTCTCAAAACAACTAGTTTTTTAAGAGTATAAATTTAAGTACCAGAAGATTTTTATTACTTATTTCTTTTTTGAGTCTTTTTTTTTTTTTTCTATTCCTTCTGGATGTTTTTAGCCATGGTCTTGGTACAGTTCATGGTCATCTTTTGCCTGGATTATAGCATTCTTTTGTTCTAATGTTTAATTCTTTCAATATTTTGTGCTTTGCATGTTTAATCTTGATATTAATGTTGCTTTTTACATTTTTTGATTAAGAAAAACTGAAAATGGTTTTTGAATTTTACATGTTTTTTTTTTAGTCAAATGAATGTTTTTGGTAATTTTAGGCCATGTCTGAATGAAAGAAGTATTTCCAAATAATTATCCCAAAAAGCCTTTTTTCCCTGTCTGTTGTCTGTCCTTATATGTATTTTAGAAGAAAGGAACTAAAGAGAGGAAAATAAAGATAAGTTATGAGTCACTGATGAAGAAAAGTGGGGAAGCAAAATACAAAGCAAACAAACACAAAGCATTAAGCAGGAATCATTTTTTAAAAACATGTTATTTGCCAAATCCAAGTGTTTTCAGGGAAGGGAAACTAGAGCAGTTAAGAAGTTTTTAGCAAATGATGAGTGCTGCAAGTAACATTTTGTGATAAACAGGTATTGTGTAAAGCATTTTAAGATTTATTAACGGTTACCCTTGCCTAAATTTTGTTCAATTTGAGCTCCAAATTTAAAGGACAGGGAAAAATTCAGAGTGCTTTTGGAGCTACTAGGGATCAGGAACAAAATACGTTTCACTTGTTACAATGCAACATGCAGGTTACACAATTAACTAATCCATTCATTTACTGAGGTCAGCCACAGAAATGATTACACAACTAGAAAGCCGGTCCTACATGAAAAACCCAAAGAAGCAAAGGTAAAAAGGTAAACTAAAGGCAGGGTAAGAATGATTCAGATAGCTAGATGACATGGTAACAAATTATTCTGTCTTACAAAAGGTACAAGAAGAAATGTTCAGTATTATTAAATCTATTGCTGTTTATTGAGTGCCTGGTATTTTTCAAGCACTTTGTGTAGGCTATCCCATTTAAATTCTCACAGTAGCATATTTTACAGAATTTCAGAAAATTTAAATAACTTGTACAAGGTTATATAGCTAGTGATAAGGAACAGAACAGAATATGAGTCCATGTCTTTTGGACTCTACTCCCAATCTTTTTAAAAAATGGTTTTCACTTCTGTGGAAATATATTCTCCTTGGAAAAGATTAAAATTTTAGAGGGAAGGCTAAAGTTCCTTTGACCACTGCCTCCCATTACATTGCTCTCTTATCACACTCACCTCTTCCTAATGGCAACCGCTGTTTGGCGTGTGCACTTGGGTAAGCATGAGTATGTATGTATATATGTATATATACACATGTGCATGTACACACACACATGAACACACATCTACGCACAGGGGAAGATTACATAAAGTACCATACATACAATTTTGCAACTACTTTACTTAATAACTTAATAAATAAATAGTATTTTTTCATATTAGTACCTATGGGCCTACATTATTCTTTTGAACTGCTGCAAAATACCTCACAGTATGACTATGCCTTAAATTATATAAGCATGCCACAACTGATAGACATTAAGTTATTTCCAGCGTTTCACTATTGAAAGTAGTGTTGTAGTGAACATAGTACACACACCCTTTGTATCAAGAAGTAGAATTACTGGGTCGTAAGATAAGTTCCGTGATCTTGCTAATATTTAATATGTTCTCTTAATAATTATCACCACAAATAATAATAATAACTTACATTTGAAATCATTTTATACTGTTTTAGGGATTCCTACCCCTCATCATGAGGTTGATTGAGTAAATATTAAATTTGGCCTTATTTGGAGCCCCAAACTTCTGTATTATCTCCCTTCAAATCCTTGGCTTTAACTCGAACTGCAGTTACATTGGGGACGGAGGTAAAATTTCAAGGATCACAGTGGGGAAAAACAGCTACAATGCTGAAGAACTGACCTGAGATTTTAGCATCTGCCCACTGCTACTACTGCCACACTTTAGGAGTAAAGACCATGCTCAGAACTAAGAACTAACACAAAACTAGACTAAAGACAAGGCCTAGATCTAAGAACAAAACTGAAATGGACACTCTCTAGCAAAAGTATAAAATAAAGTCTCACAAGTTCAAGATGATCCACCAGTAACTTAACTGACTGTTAGAACAAAATTCAAAACTTTTCAGAATAAAGTAACATAATCCAGAGTTTATAATATACGTACACTGTTCAGTTAATTAAAAGCATTCTTACACATGTAAACAAATAGAGAAGTATTACCAATAATTAAGAGAATAATTAATCAAGAAAAACAGTTGAATAATTAATCAAGTCACAGTTGACTCAGCAGTTGTTCGGCAGGGATGGAAAATTATGATTAAATATGTTAAATATTCTACAGCAGCGGTCCCCAACCTTTTTGGCACCAGGGACCAGTTTCGTGGCAGACAGTTTTTCCACGGACAGGGATGGGGGGAGTAGAGCAATGGTTCAGGCGGTAACACGAGTGATGAGGAGAGATGGGGAGCTGCAGATGAAGCATTGCTCACTCGCCTACTGCTCACCTCCTGCTGTGCGGCCTGGTTCCTAACAGGCCGCAGACCAGTACTGGTCCACGGCCCCAGGGTTGGGGACTCCTGTTCTACGTGAAAGATGGATACACAGTAATGGGTAAAGAGAAAGAATATTAATCATATAAAAGAACCAAGTGGAAATCTTAGAACTGAAGAAAAAGTTGAAAAAATTTATTGGGTGTAATTGATAGCAGGTTAGACACAACAGAAGCAGGATCTTTCTTAAACTTGAAGACAGATCAGTAGAAGTCATCAAAGCAAGCATACAGAGAAAAAGAAAAATACTGAAGAAAATACATAGAGCCTCAGTGACTTGTGAGACCATGTTAAGCAATGTGACATATGGGTAATTAGAGTTTCAGGAGGTGAGAAGAGAGAGAGAAAAGGGAACAGAAATATTAAGAAATACTGCCAACAATTTTCCAAACTTGACTAAAAGAATAACTCATAGATTCAAGAAATTTACCAAACACAAAGCAGGATAAATACAGAGAAAACTGTATCTAAGGAAATTATAGTCAAGCTAGTGAAAACCAAATACAAAGAAAAAAATCTTAAACGCAGCCAGAAAAAAAGACACATTAAATATACAAGAACAGTGATGGTTATTGATTTTTTTAATAGACTTTATTGTTTTAGAGCAGTTTTAGGTTCACAGCAAAATTGAGCAGAAGGTATAGAGTGTTCCCTCATACTCCCTGCCCCCTGGCAGCCTCCCAAGCTATCAACAGCTCCCACCAGGGTGGTACATTTGTTACAACTGATAAACCTGTGTTGACACATCATTATCACCCAGAGTTCATAGTTTACATTAGGGTTTACTCTTGGTGGTGTACCTTCTATGAATTTTGACAGATGTATAATGACATGTATCCACCATTATAATATCATACAGAAGAGTTTCAGGGGAGTGGTGGTGGTGGGATGAATTGGGAGATTAGGATTGACATATATACACTAATATGTATAAAATAGATAACTAATTAAAAAAAAAGAAGAGTTTCACTGTCCAAAAAATCCTCTGTGCTCTATGTATTCATCCCTCCCTCCCCCAACCTCTGTCAGCCACAGATCTTTTTACTGTCTCCATGGTTTTACCTTTTCCAGAATATCATATAGTTAGTATCATACAGTTTGTGGCCTTTTCAGATTGGCTTCTTCCACTTATTAATATGCATTTAAGGTTCCTTGTAACATTTCATGGCTTGATAGTTCATCTTTTGTTTATTTATCTTTTTAGTGCTAAATAATATTCTGTTGTCTGGATATACAACAGTTTATTCTTTCACCTACTGAGGGACATCTTGATTGCTTCCAAGTTTTGGCAATTACAAATAAAGCTGCTATAAACATCTGTATTTTTGTGTGGATATCAGTTTTCAACTCCTTTGGGTAAATGCCAAAGGGTGTGATTGCTGGATCATGTGGTAGAGTATGTTTAGTTTTGTAAGAAACCACCAAGCTGTCTTCCAAAGTGGCTGGACCATTTTGCATTCCCACCAGCAATGAATGAGAGAGTTCCTCTTGCTCCACATCCTCACCAGCATTTGGTGTTGTGAGTGTTGCAGATTTTGGTCATTCTAATAGGTGTGTAGTGGTATCTCATTGTTTTAATTCTCATTTCCCTGATGACATTTCATGTGGAGCATGTTTTCATATGCTTATTTGCCATTTGTATATCTTCTCTGGTGTGGTGTCTGTTCAGGTTTCTGGCCTATTTTTTAATCTGGTTATTTGTTTTCTTATTGTTGCATTTTAAGAGTTTGTTGTATATTTTGAATAACTGTTCTTTATCAGATGTGTCTTTTGCAAATATTTTCTCCCAGTCTGTGGCTTGTCTTATTTTCTTGACAGTGTCTTTTACAGAGCAGAAAGTTTAATTTTTATGAGGTCCAGCTTATCAATCATTTCTTTCATGGATTGTGCCTTCAGTGTTGTATGTAAAAAGACATCACCAAACCCAGGGTCATCTAGGCTTTCTCCTGTGTTATCGTCTAGGAGTTCTATAGTTTTGCATTCTATATTTAGGTCTGTGATCCACTCTGAGTATAGACAGAAAAGAAATAAATAAAAAAGGCAAAATAGACTAATGGAACACAAATATTGAAATGGTAGACTTAAACCCAAACATATCAGTGGTTACATCAAATGTAAATGGACTAAACATTCCAATTAAAAGGTAAAAATGATCAGATTGGATTGAAAAAACAATTTGCGAACATAACTTTTTCACAAGAGATGCACTTTGAATATAAAGACACAGACAGGTTGAAAGATAGAAAAAGATAAGCTATGAAGACATCAGTCTTAAGAAAGCTGGTCATGGCTGTATTAATATCAAGTAGATTTTAAGATATGGACTACCATCAAAGTTGAAGAGGGCCATTCAATTCACCAGAAACAAATAATAATACTAAATGTGTATTTACCTAATCATAAAGCTTCAAAATACATAAGCAAAAACTGACAAAATTAAAAAGATACAAATCTACAATCATATTGGAGAGCTTAACAACTTTTTTGAGTAGTTGATAGAACAATACACAAAGTCAGTAAGCAAGCATATAGAAAATTTGAACAACTTATCTACCAACTAAACCTAATTACCATATATAAAATACTCCACCTAATAACTGTTGATTATACTTTATTTTCAAATGCACATGGAACATTCACCAAGATAGACAGTACACTGGATGATAAATTTCAAAGAATTTGATATTCTTTGATAACAGCAGAATTTAATTAAAAATCAGTAACAATAAGAAAGCTAGAAAATACATAAACATTTTGAAATTATCACAATTATAAATAATCCATGAGTCAAAGAAGAAATCACAAAAAAAGAAGAAATCATGAGAATTATTACAAAATATTTGAAATTGAATGATAATGAAAACACAGCATATAAAAAACCATAGGGTATAGCTAGAGCAGTATTTAGAGGAAAAATTACAGCTTTAAGTGTGCATATTAGAAGAGAAAAAAGGTTTAAAAGCAATTATCTAAGCTTCCATCTTAAGAGACTAGAAAATAAGAATAAATTCAGCCCATAGCAAATAGGAAGAAATGACATAATAAATAGTAGAAATCAGCGAAATAGAAAATGGAAAATCAGAGAAAATCAGCAAAGCCAAAAGTTGAAAAGACTAATAAAATTGATAAACCATAACAGTACTGATCAAAAAATGAGGATCGTGGGGACACTACTTTAGGTCCTATAGACTTAAAAGGATGATAAAGGCCTATTATAAAGAACAATAAATTTAACAACTTAGATGAAATGGACAAATTCCTTGAAAAGCGCACATACCATCAGTAACAGGAAGAAATTACTTTTATGTTTAGACCTATGATCCATTTAAAATTAGGCTATATAAATGGTGTAAAGTAGGAATCAATGAAATTGAACTCATAATTAAAACCCTCCCCACAAGGAAAGCTTCAGACTGACGTGGCTTCACTGGTAGATTCTATCACACATTTAAGGAAGAAATAATACCCAGCCTATACAAATTTTTTCAGAAAATGGAGGGTGGAACTCTTCCCAGCTTATTTTAGGAGGCCAGCATAACCCTGACACAAAGAATGAACAGGAACATTACCAGAAAAGTAATTACAGACCAATGTTCCTCAGGAACGTAGATGCAAAATATTTTCAAATTGACATCTGCTGGTATGTATAAAAAGGTTAGTAACTCATGACCAGGCAAAGTTTATCTCAGGAATGCAGAGTTGGTTTAACTTTCAAAACACAAACAATGTAAAGAAGTGAAGGAGCTAGTCATGTAGATCTGAGGAATAGCTTTCCAGGCAAAGGAAAAAATAAGTGCAAAAGTCTTAAGATGAGAACGTACCTGGACTCAGATTCTAGAAGTGAAGTATGTCTAGAGTGAAGGGAATGAAGAGGCCACTCTTTTTGCCACTGTGTTTTCTGAGCACCACCCCTGCTTCATTATTATTCTTATTTCTGCCTTGAGTGTAACAATAACTAAATAAGAATAGTAACCCCTCCATTTCTTAGAGGCAAAAAAAGCTGTATTCTCTCCAGAACCACTACATCCTTAGCTGTGTAATGGTATTCAAGTTTGAATATTGACACATACCAAAGGCAGAATTATACCAATAGAGGCTGAACAATTGGCTGGCCTTCAAGAAGGCTCACAATGTGACCTTCATCTTTATGAAGTCACTTCTTGGCCAAAACCTCCTTTTAGCCTTGTGGGCTTAGAAAATTAACCTTTTAAATATCCCAGGGTTGCGTAGACATGGAGAAGTGCTAGTAGAGTTCACAAGAACCTGATGTATAAAACTCAAATGCCAGTTTATTAGTTTACAATAATAAACAAAACTCTCAAGGAAATCAGAAAACCTATCAGTCATCAGTGCTTCTTCTCCCTGTAAGGAAACTACACTGGAAGCCAAATTATCATAAAGCTGGTTACTGAGCATAGAAATCAAGTCAGTCATTTGAGTTGGAGTGTTCTTAACTTCTGGCTCTGGACACTCAAGGAGCCAATCTCCGTAACAGTGTTATTCTTATCAGACAGTCACTGGATGGGAACTACCAACACATGCCTCCTTCACTTGCCTATTTTTGTGCTACGTTCTTCACATAATCCCTTCTGATGATATATTCTTTCTTTAGTTTATATTAATACCTCCTGTGATATCTAGCTGAGGCTGGTGATCTAGAGTCCCACTAAGGGGACTTTGCATGTCTCTACTCTGATCTATGGTGTATTAGTTTCACAGCTTCACTGCTGAAGAATAATTTTAGAAGCAGGCTAATATGATTTATGGAGTAACCAAAATTTTGTTCCAGTTTTTTGATTTCTATTAGCATATTCTATGAACATGTATATAAGCATATTCAGTGACTATATTCTCCTTATGAATGTATGCTATTGGATATATCAATGGATGTATTTATTACATATTAATATATGCAGTGATATGTATTACATATATACATATAAGTTGATATATATCCCTTTGAATATACTTGATATATTAAAAATCTTCTTTTGAATATAGTTTCCTTATCTAATATGATGTTTCTGTTTACCAGTTTATTTATAATTCTTTTAAAGTCATTTTCTGTTTTGCCAATATATCAGGAGGCCTAGTTCACCAATTTGAATGAACTATCTGACTTTGAAGAATTAACAAAACTGAAAACTTAAAAGGATGTTTAAAGTTTATAGCAATTTATGTGAAGTGTTACTTGACAAGTTTTCACTTTGTTTTTATACCAGTATTTTGGAATGCTTACAGTGTTTCTGTCCTAGTTCCCCTGATGCTCTGCAGAACTGTGTTTCCATATAATTGGTTTCTTTTGTATTCCTGTATGTTTTATTTTATGCATTTAAAAAGCATTCTAAGAAGAAGTCCATAGTCCTCATATACTATCAAAATGAGCCATGGCATAATAAAGGTGAAGAAGCTCCAAGTTAAGGGAGAAGCTGGGAAAGAGAGAGGGGAAACTGTACTGAGGGTCCCAGTAAAAAGGAAAGCTGAGTTACAGAGAGAAGGGGAGACAGGTCGGGGACAGAGTCTTAAGGCCCCAGAAACCCAGAGTCTTGTCTCCCTACAGCCATCTTAAGCTATAAACTTATTTTGGCAAATTGGTTATTTTGACGAATTGGTGTTTTGACAAATTGATTCTTCTTTGTATTGACCTAGAATCACCTTCCTGACTGACTAGAGCTCTCCCTTAAATAGACATGAGAATGAAGAAGTAACTTTCCCAGCCCCA
Source organism: Neophocaena asiaeorientalis asiaeorientalis (assembly GCF_003031525.2). NCBI lineage: Eukaryota > Metazoa > Chordata > Mammalia > Artiodactyla > Phocoenidae > Neophocaena > Neophocaena asiaeorientalis. Next base: position 1,772,452 of record NW_020174268.1, on the reverse strand, counting down.
CTGATCAGTTCATTTTAAAGTGGGTGTTTTACTACAATACCACTGTCACACTCACTGGGAGTACCACTTCACACCCACTAAGATGGCTATGATTGTGATCAAAAAGACAGGTAATACCAAATACTTTCAGTGTGTGAAGAATTGGAACCCTCCCACATGCTGGTGAGAATGTAAACTCGTGCAGCCAGAGTAGAAAATGGCATGGCAGTTCAGCAAAAAATTAAAAATAGAATTACTGTATGATCCAGCAATTCTACTTCTGGGTATATACCTAAAAGAATTGAAAGCAGAGTCTCAAAGATATATTTATATCCATATTCATAGCAGTGTTGGTCACAATAGCCAAAAATAGGAACAACCCAAGTGTCCATCAATGGATGAATGGATAAACAAACTGTGGTGTATACACACAATGAAATATTATTCAGCCTTAACCCATGCACTTTCCACTGGGCCTCACTGCCCTCCACTGTAGCCTTGTCTGTCTCGGCATAAATACTGATCTACTTAATGGCAGGGAAATGGCCTACATGATCTCCTGGATCTTTTAGATCAATAGGTCTATGTTTCAGTGAACCACTAGATATAGGAAATGAAACTATTACTCTTAACCAGAACCTGCTTTGTTAAGTAGAAGGCCCTCCATCGCAGATGCTTCCCTTGTGTTCAAATCCCAAACACCATCACTTGCTAGCTGTGAAAACTTGAGTGCATTACTTAAACTCTTTGATCTTCAGTTTATACAAAAGTGGGGATAATAATATTTACATCATAAGGTATTATGAGAATTTAATTACATGTAAAAAGCTCTCATCACAGTATCTAGCATGTAATGTGTTGAATACTTATAATTACTGTTTATTTTTATTATCATTATTATTTACAGTGAGTAATTTTTAATCAAGTGCTTTCCTCTTTAGAGTAGTCAAAATATCCTTTATGGCTGTTTACTAGTTTTCCTTCTCAAGGCCCATTGACATGTGCTCTTCTTTTAATAGGTACAACATAAGAGATACGGTGCAATTCTTAAGCGTTTGCACTGTCAGGTGAACAAGCTTCAGTCAGATAGAAGACAATGGCAATGGAACATTCAACAGCTGCAAAAAACTGCAGCTGAACTGAGAAAATGCATTGGAACGAAAGATTAACATGGCCAAGGGTAATGTAGTATAGGGTAATGCTGAGCACAGACTATGCCACAAAAATTATGGGATAGAAAGGTGAGAATATCCTTTGGGTCTTAACAAATGACATCCACTATCAGAGGGCTCTCTTAATGACGGATATGTTTTCTTTTCTTTGAATCAGTCATCTGTTTGCTGAAATGCCTTCCAAGCCAATAATTGACAGCAATAGAGAGACAATAGGAAGGCTCACAGAAGAATAGTGAAAGACTCTGTATGAATATTTTGAGTGTATAAGATATATTGTACTCATGAATGCCTGTTTATAAACATGTTGCCTTCACTAGCACATGAAGCAAAAATTTAGAAGAAAAGAAGCATTTGAATTTACAGTGGTTTAAATTGTTAAGATATTTTAAATGGTTGTCTGTTTCAAACTACCTGATTTTTACCCCTGGCTTCAAAGCAGTCCATAAATGTTGACATTTATAATAAGGTTGTTATGTGTTCAAGGCTTCAGATATTTACTTAGTTTTTCTCTAGAAGGTAACAATCATTTTTCTTTGCTGTTGGATAACATATTTTTAGAGTGTTGCAATGTATGCAATTTTTTGTTCACTTTTCTGTCTGTATGTTCTTTCTTACTATTCTATAGCTAAATTGAATTTATAACATCATGTAAGGCAAACATACCAGCTCTTAATGTTAACCAATGTAGACTAACATTTTTTTTCTCATTGAAAGTCATATACTATGTCCACAGCAACAAACTTGTGCCTTTTGGAATAAAAGCGCTCCTTCTTGTGGCTCCATTGCGTTAAATTTTTAGAAGCAGAAACAAAACATCAATTATTGAAGATATGGTTTTTAAATATTCACTTTTAGGATTTAATGAGTTCAAAGCAGTAACATCAAAGAGGTATCTTAGGTCCATTTTCTCCTCACCTTTCTATGTGCATAAGATTCAGTAAGAGTATAGCTGACATAAAACCTGATAATCTTGTTTGCCTAATATTAGTAGTCCTATTAGGAATTTGCATGGCTTATTATGGCTAACACTTCAAGTGGCTTATGCTGTAACACAATCAGCATTGGCCCATGACTCAGAACTAGGTTATTTTCATTCTTTCTTCTAATTTTTAGGATTAGGATTAGGGTTAGAGTTAGTAGATCACAGACGTAAATGCAAAATGCAAAATTATAAAACTGCTAGAAGATAACATAGGAGAAAGCCTAGCTAACCGTCAGTATGGTGATGTCTTTCTTAGATACAACACTGAAGGCACAACCCATGAAAGAAAGAATTGATAAGCTAGACTTCATTAAAATTAAAAATGTCTGCTCTGTAATAGATACTGTCAAGAGAATGATAAGACAAGCTATAGACTGAAAGAAAATATTTGCAAAAGGCAAACCTGATAAAGAACTGTTATTCAAAATATAAAATAAACTCTTAAAACTCAACAATAAGAAAACAAATAACCAGATTAAAAAAATGGGCCAAAGGCCTAATAGACACCTCACCAAAGAAGATACACAGATGGCAAATAAGCATATGAAAATATGCTCCACATGATATGTCATCAAGGAAATGAGAATTAAAACAATGAGATACCACTACACACCTGTTAGCATGGCCAAAATCTGTAACACTGACAATACCAAATGCTGATGAGAATGTGGAGCAACAGAAATGCAAAATGGTACAACCATTGAGGAAGAAGTTCATCTCAGTCTAAGTTTAGAGGGAAATTTGACAAAACCTTCATTTGCGGGACCTGATGATGGTGGTCTCACTGGTGATACCAAGAAACTGAGTTCCTTGTATTAAGTGCACTTCATGTATTTCTCATAAGACGACTTTCCAGAAAGTGAGATTTGTTATGTTCTGGCTTTTAAAAGGTGAAATAGAAATAAATTTCATAATTTATCCAAGAAAACAGAAATGCAAAATGGTACAACCATTTTAGAAGATAGTTTGGTAGTTTCTTACAAAACTAAGCATACCCTTAACATATGGTCCTGCAGTCACACTCCTTGGTATTTATCCAAAGGAGTAGAAAACTGATGTCCACACAAAAACACAGATGGTTATAGCAGCTTTTTTCATAATTGTCAAAACTTGGAAGCAACCAAGATGACCTTTGGTAGGTGAATGGATAAATAAACTGTGGTATATCCAGACAATGGAATATTATTTAGTGCTTAAAAAAGAAATGTTTTTAAGCTATGAAAAGATACGAGGAAACTTCAATGTATATTTCTAAGTGAGAGAAGCCAATCTGAAAAAGTTACATAGGTCTAACTATATGACATTCTGGAAAAAGAAAAACTATGGAAGCAGTAAAAATATCAGTGGTTGCCAGGGTTGCTGAGGGTGGGGGGTTGGAGGAGAGATGAATAGGTGGAGCACAGGGGATTTTTTTAGGGCAGTGAAAATATTTTGTATGATGCTGTAATGATGGATATATGTCATTATACATTTGTCCAAATGCATAGACTGTACAGTACCAAGGGTGAATCCTAAGGTAAACTGTGGACTTTGGGTGATTATGATGTGTCAGTGTAGGTTCATCCTTGGTTTAAAAAGATGTACCATTATGGTGAGTAACGTTAATGAATGGGAAGGCTGTGCATGTGTCGGACCAGGGAGTATATGGGAAACCTCTGTGACTTTCTCTCAATTTTGTTATAAACCTACAACTGCTTTAAAAATTTGTTATTTTTTTTTTTTTTAGATTCTGTATATATGTGTTAGCATATGGTATTTGTTTTTCTCTTTCTGACTTACTTCACTCTTTATGACATCTGTACATGAAAGTCAGTATTAGTAAAACATTTGGGCTAAGGAAAGTGAAATTCTGCTTATAAAAATTGCTTTGGAACCTTGTAAAGTTCACATAGGTGATTACAATTAATACTCGAAGTTCCTGTATCGTCTTGCATTGAACATGGAATCCCTTGTTCATCCATACAAATCATTAAGGCCTATATCAATACTGTGGAAATTTAGGACTATTTTTTGGTGGGGAGAGTCAGTAGACTAAGAAGAACTTATGGTTTTTCAACTAAAAACTATTTGATTTACTAGTTGCTCATATTTTCAATATTTTATTTTTCATTAACTAAGATAATGATTAGTAAAGCTAATGATCAGTAGCTAAAAGTTGTGTGCCTGTCATAAATAACCTATGCTATATTTGTTTACTTGAATTTATAATGTATTTCTAAGGGAAGGGTTTGGTTTTTGGTTTTTGTTCTTTTACTTTCCTGATAAATTTGGCAGTATAAGTAATGGGTCTTCTATATCACATAAGCTACCGTATAGCACTTTCTCCTGAATGTTACTGAACTATGACCAAAACCAGGAAAAATAAATTGAAACAGATACTAATAACAGAATAGATTTATTCAATACATATCTAAGAATGGGATGCTCCAAATTGCTTTTTCTCTTCTGTAATGTTCTATCTCAGTGATGGCTATGAGGTCTACATTTTTAGAAAAATTAAAATAGCATATGATTTAGTAATGACAGAGTTGCTGTTTACATAACCCTGTAAAGACAGACATGAAATAATGAAACTTCAATCTTTTAATTAATGAGATGATGTATTCCAAAAGCAAAACCAGAGTTCATGTGATAAATAGTTTTAAAAGGCTTCTTACTCAAAAAGCTCTCTGGCATTACAATCATGTCAGAATTAGAATAAAACCCTTAAATTACAGATATTTGCCAGTGTTGCTCAGCCACATAGCACAAGGTAATTTAGAGGCAATGATAACACACTGCCAGTCTAAGATAGACCTTCAAATTTCTTTTTTGTCCAAAACGTTTAAGTCAAGACATATCGTCCACCTTATCTATTATGTATTACTTATTACTCCCCATGACATTATTTTACATAGAATAGAAATTTGTTATCCTTGTGCTTGTATTGGAGAAGCTTCCTCAAGGTGCTTTGAAGACTATTTCTCCTTGATTCCATAGTGCTTCTTTATGTGACATGGGAAAAATATAACAATCCTGCAAAAATGAGTTGTTTTGTCTTCAATGATAGTGTTAACTAATTCATGCCCAGTTAGCCAGCCAGATGTCAGCACACATACTTGGCTGAAAGTATTACACAGTTTTCTCCTCATCCACCTTTCCCACAGAGACTGTGTACAGCCATTGTCAAGTGTCTGTCATTCCTTAGAGGGAGACCGTTTTGAGGACACCTCCGTCCCTTGGATGTAATATTGACTTGGCTGGGAAATTAGGTAATGTTGATATTATTTTAATTTGTGGTTCATACAAATTTGTATAAAGCACTCAATTCTCAGAAGAGTCCATTCTTTCTCTAATCTTTCACTAATTTAGATTATTCATCTTCTAAGCCTTTCAATCTCAATTAATCTGTCAATGTAATTTACTCAGGCACAGTTTCCTAATAATTAGTCTAATTCTCTCATTTTTCTTCCATTTCTTTCCAGCAAAAAATACCACTTCCTCTTCAGAGCTTTCCTTTTCTCAGTCTCTGCAGAGCCCCAGTTGTATCATCTTCAGACTCCAATTCGCATTTTTGGTGTAACTCCAAAGTTTAATTCACTTGCCTAAATTTAGATCCTGAACATTGAAAACAATCTCTTCATTTATAACTGTCTTATGCAAGAGACTCCATCTTTATTTTGAACTGCATCCCAGAGATAAACTTTCTCAGAAACACTGACACAGTCAGTGCTCTGCCCACACCCTCTCAGATCTCTTTTTTATCCTTTTTGAGCACCCCTCTCCCAGGTGAGCTATGCTTTTACCTCCACTAGCTCTCACCAACACTGTCTGTGGGAATCCTGCTACCCTCAAAAGGACTTTACCTGCTATTACAGCCTTGCTTGGCTTTCTTTTTCTTTCCAGTCTTGCTTCCCTCACCAATTTCTCCTGGGAGGACTTCACTAATAAATCACTTGCTCGGAGTCTGCTTCTGGGAATCCCAAACCAACTCACCTTGCAAAAATAATTACACATTGAAATCTCTATTTTCAAGATATGACTTACTCTACTCCGGTTCCTCATTCCAGATCAATTCTGCTTCCAGCAGCAGCAGCAACAGGAAAAAAAAAAAAAAAAAGCAAGAAACTTAGCACCTTTGAAATCTAATTACTATCCCACTTAGTGTAATTATGATGTTTTTATTTGCTTTAAGTTAAAAACGCAAGCCAAAAGACACAAACTTTATTCCATTTATTTAGTACAACAGTACAAGTACACTTTGAGCCTTCAAGTATAATAAATCAGTCACTATTTTGTATTAAACTTTTTTTCATATTACTATTCTTAGGAACTACCATGTTGCTGCATACTATAAATTTATTAAATAAATCTTGATTTTGAATTTAACAATTTTTTAATTTAAAATTTTTTCAACTGTGCTGAGGTCCTGTGATTTTTAGACAGGCTTATTAAAAGACTCACGCAACCAGAAAAAAAGGGTGATATTTAAGGAAAACATTTTGGTTGCTCTCATTCCAACTAAATGACAAAGACAGAGACAGGAAAAAATCATGTGTGCACATCCCCAGATCTGATGGCCTCGTATAATCATCCTGGTTCTTTTAAACCATCCTTTCCTATCTTTTCCATTTTTTTAAATTAGCAGTTCTCCCTTTTAATCATTCATTATTCCACCTACAACTCAAAACCCTAGAGTAACAGTCTGTTGCAGATCAAGAGTAATTAACTCAGAATATTACAAAGAAATGTGGATCTAGAAGACAGAACATTGTAAAAAATCAAAATCATAGCATCTGTCATCATGGTTTCAGAAAATTTACAGTCACTTTAAAAGTGTTGCTAAGGGTATTTCATAATATCTTTGTGATTTTTTACATTAACAGCATCGAAAAATATAAAATTGGTAACAGTTATAAAAAAATTATTAGTGTTGTGAAAATGGTTTTAACCTAGGCTAAATTTATTAAGACTTCTTGCTCTTGGCCTCCAAACATTTGTAAACATTAGTGTTGCTAGTCCTCAAAACTTCAAGCTGATATATAAATAAGTTAAAATTCTGCAAAATGTCCTACACTTATGGAAGTAGGGCCCAGCAATAGAAACAAAATTTGAATATCCACTTTCATTTTGTAACAGTCTAAAAAAGAAGCTGACTGGTATGCGTTAAAGCCCAACACAGCCATTGAGCTGATGATGGCAAAGAAATAAATTTCACGTTCTACCTTCTTTGTTAGGTAATTGCAAAAATAAATATGTCATGGTTCTTTCCATTCAGGAGATTAATTTAGTTGGCAAGAGAGACATGTATATAATAGGTTCAAATACAACATAAAACATCCTGTAATAGAAGCATAAACGAAACCCTGTGGAAACACAAAATAAGGTGCAGTTAATTCCAGACGAGGGTGGAAGAGTTTAAAAGAAGAGGTGACATTTGAGGTGGGCTGCAAAGCAATTATTTTCCCATGATTGTTTTCACTCTTCAGACTCTGAAAGTTTCTATTTTATTCCCTTTTGCATTGCCATCAGCAAGCAGATACCTAGCATACATAATAGGTGCTCTGGTGTATGTTGAATGAATTAGTGAATAAGATAACCATTGCTCTTCTTGTCAATATTTCCCAACATCCCTGTCGTCAGTCTCTCCTACCTCCCTCTAATCTTATTATTAATACTATTTCTTGAGTTATCTTCTTTGAGTAAAAACTGAGCATGAAATGCCTCTTCTGGGAAAAAAAGAAAAACTTTCCAAAGACACAAAATCCATTTCAGGACTAAACAGTAAACACTGCCTTTTTTTCCATTTTTTTTTCTGTTCGATTTAACAATAAACCCTTTCCACCAGCCAAAACAAAATTCTAGGTCTTCTGTAGGCATGTATTTTCACAAATTTGCTTCAAGTTCTCTCTCCTACATTCAGGAATCAACAATAACACAGCCTCAGAACCAAGTTCAACAGTTACAGCTACTATAAAGCTGAACTACATTTAAAATGCCTCAGTTTCTCTGCAATGCTGTAGTTTAGAAGTACTAAGAAATATATACCATGATTTCTGAATCAAAATAAATATTGGCGTACAATTTAGAGAACTTATGTAGAGTTCCTTGTTTAAAATAGGTTAAAATAACTTTACACTTTTATATATTGGGCTTAATTATGGATAGTCTGGCATGGGATCATTTGATTGACATAGGATGATACCAAATAACAGACAATTCATTTATTATTTAAAAAAGAACATGAAAATTACTTCCAAAATTTACCTTTATGATTTTAAACCAAAATATGTGAATATTTATAAAGACCAAAACTTTTCTTTAAATGCTTTTCTAGAAAATGAAATGAAACTTTTATGTAACTCTAATGAAAGTAAACATGTTTAACAAGCCACAAGCAATATGTTCTTGTGTTCTTCAATTATAAACAGTTTGAACCATGCTTTTAAAAGAGTTTTATATATTGAAAAATTATGTAAAATGTTCCATCTTTTAAAGAAGAAAGCTGTGAAAGCTTCATGAAAATACAACTAAACAGGGAGGACTGTATGGAAATAGAAAGAAAATCTTTATTAAAAATGGAAACTATAACATTCCTCTGAATAGAATATTGTAATATTCTATTGAATATTGTATATTCATAAATGTAATGACTATTCAGGATAATTTGGGGCAATTTCACTTTGTTTTTATTGTTTCTATATGGTTTATGTGTAATTGTGGAGTTTAAGTATAATTCTAATATAATTTTTCCCAATGACACACTTTATATCTTTCCTTATTACATCTGTAGCAAAATCATTTTCAGGAAACCAACTTCCTATGTCTATTATTATATTATTCTTTACACTACTAAAAATGCCCTCCCTTTTAATCATTTTCAAATATTCTTTACTTTCTTCCCCTAGAATGGCAATATTCCATTAGCTGATGGCACAGGGGTTTTAAGTGCTTTTCAGAGTTTTGGCATCAGAAGTATCCTTAACCATGCTTATTAGGCCTTGGAGAGTGTTAATTTTCAGGTAGAAAGGGAGTTTTGAGCTTTTGTTAGGATGTTTCCCAAATGCTTTAGTTTCAGATATAGTTTAGTATAATTATGGCTGCTTTAACCAGGGCCATGTGAGAAAAAGCACTGAGTAGCTGATAAATAAATGACCATTGTAACACAGTTTAACATCCCATATACCAAAGGGAAAACGTGTATTCTGTGATATTAACTATTGTAATTGCTAATGCATCACAATTTAGGCAAATAAGTTCGAAGTATACCAAGTTCTTGAAATAGTAAGCATTCTTTGAATCCGAATAAAAATTGCAGCACTATTTAATATGGTGGGCCCTGGAGTGGAGTGAATAAAAAAATGAAAAGCCATCTATTTTACGTTTGGTAGTGTATATATGTCCATGCCACTCTCTCACTTTGTCACAGCTTACCCTTCCCCCTCCCCATATCCTCAAGTCCATTCTCTAGTAGGTCTAGTGGGAAGCAGCTGAATAGCACAGGGAGATCAGCTTGGTGCTGTGTGACCACCTAGAGGGGTGGGATAGGGAGGGTGGGAGGGAGGGAGATGCAAGAGGGAAGAGATATGGGAACATACGTATATCTATAACTGATTCACTTTGTTATAAAGCAGAAACTAACACACCATTGTAAAGCAATCATACTCCAATAAAGATGTTAAAAAGAAAAGCCAAATATACCTTATTAAAAATAATTAGTAAAAAGAGTTTATTAATATGCATATTACTTAGAGTATAAATTTGTTGAATGAATTAAGAGGAAAAGTAGATTGTGAAACATTAGGAACAGTATATTTTAATTATATATATTTTTAAAGTGACTATGAACTCTGTTTCAAAGTGCCGGAAATACATAGCCCATGTCCAGCCCAAGAACTGTTTTCTCTGAGCTAAATATTCCCAGTTTATAACAACTCACGTGACTTTAGTTCATATCCCTCCACATCCTAGTCACATCCCTCTGGATGTGTTCTGCCTTGGTATTGTCCTATGAAAGATGCAGAACAGAAAACAACACTTAAGGTATTAGTCTGATCAACCACCTGTAGAAGAGTCTTATTTCATTCCATACTTGGGACTCAGTTTTCTGTTAATGCAACCTAAGTTTACAAAGGCTTTTATGGTAGCCATATCATGTTGATCACTCATGTTGAACTCACTCCCCAAACCTGAGAGATTATGTTAGCATACTAGCGATGTACAAGCATTCCAGTTTCTCAACATCTTCGCCAATACTTATTTTATTTTTATAATAACCATCCTTATGGATATAAAGTGATACCTCACTTTGGTTTTGAGCCCATGTTTCCTTAGTGATGTAGAGAATTATTTCATGTGCTTATTGGCCATTTGTATATCTTCTTTGGAGAAATGTCTACTCAAGTCCTTTGTCCATTTTTAAATTCGGTTGTTTTTATTTTTGTTGTTGTTGAGCTGTAGAAGTTCTTGATATATTATAGATATTAATCCTTTATCAAATATTTTATTTACAAATATTTTCCCCACTCCATGGATTTCCTCTTCATTCTGTTGATTGCGTCCTTTGATGTGCAGAAAATTTTAATTTTGATGAAATCCAGTTTATTTGTTTTTTCTTTTTGACTGTGCTTTTGGTATCATATCCAAAAAATTCCTGCCAAGTCCAATGTCATGAAAATTTTCTTCTATGTTTTTTTCTAAGAGTTTTATTGTTTGGGTTCTTACATTTAGGTCTTTAATCCATTTTGTGTTAATTTTGTGTATGACAAAAGATAAGAGTCCAACTTCATTCCTTTCCATGTGGACATCCAGTTTTCTAGCACTATTTGTTGAAAAGACTGTCCTCTCCCCATTGGATGGTCTTGGCACCCATGTCAAAAATCATTTGACCATATATGGGGTGGTTTATTTTGGGGCTCTGTATTCTATTTCATTGGTCAATACATCTATCTTGATGCCAGAATAATCTTTTGTTTGTGATACAAGTAGCACATATTTATTCCACTTTGTCATTTGTCTTTTTACTTTGTTTATAGTTCTTCTTTTGCCAGGCAAAGTTGCTTTATTTTTATGTAGTTAAATTTATCAGTGTTTTTCTTTATTGCTTCTGTATTTTGTGTCACAGGAAAGTTTTCCCTGTACCTAACTCGTAAAGGAACATGCCCATGTTTTCTTCTAGTACATGAATAACACTATAAGGTTTTCAGAGAAAAAGAGAGAGTAGACCCCTTTTTAGCAAATACATGATAATAAACTAAATTGAGAAATGACTACACAAAGACCACTGGCCAAGTTAGAATGTAATCCTTTGTGTAATAGTAATGATGACAGTCATGATGACGATGATGACAATGCTATCTATGACTTCATTTTCTGTACAATACACCATAGGAGGTCTTTGCATACAGTAAGTGTAGGGAAAGAAGAAAAACACAGTGAAGAGCTTTAACTTTAGAGTTATATAAACTTGAGTTCTAATACCTGTTTCACTAGATTCATTCCAAACTATCACTCATTGGTGGTGTGATTTGGGGCAAGTTTCTTACATTCATTAAGTCTCCATTTTAAAATCTGTAGAATGGGAATAATCATGATTTACTTCATGGAGTTGTAGATTAAATAAGATAATGCAGATAAAGTCCTCAGTGATTAGAATAAAATATCCCATACATATTAACTACTATTAATACAATCAGTATTAATTAGTTCACAGAATTCTCAATTTATCATTGAAATTACTGAAGCAGTTGAAAGTTAAAGTCATATAACTAGTATGTGTCAGAATTTGGACTCAAACCTAACCTCTGATCTCCTATTCCTCTACTACATCAGTAGGAAGTCATTTTAACATGAATGTTGATTTTATAAAAACCTAGAGTAGAGGGACCTGGTTGTTAAGAGAACTCTCTTCTGATTGGAAACAATGGTAATCGTATAAGAAACAATGTACAAAACTGTAGTGTATGACCCCATGATCTTTGCCTCTTTTTCCACAGTCAAATGGGAAGTGATCGGAATTTTAGAGCTGAGAAGCGAGAGAAGATTAAGACCGGGAAGGTGTCACTGGATTGAGTAGTTAAGATCTTATGGTTGATTTTTGAGCCAGAAACCAGTGTGTAAGGTTAAGGAGTGAGTGTATTCCGGCAGCAGCAGGGTTGGCACGGTGGCTAAGACTAGATAGGCTTTCTGGTGCAGGAGTTAGGAGAAGCCCTAGCCAGGAGGCAGAGGATGGATAGTGTAGAACATTTATTCCCCATGGCTCATATTTCCATAAAGGGAAGAGAACGTCCAATCTACTCTCCAGGAATGGAAAATTATGGTAGGAATGTTTTCAGCTAATCTCCGAACTTCCACTTGTCCCAATAGATGAGTGACTTAACCTTTTGTTGATTTGGAAGAAGGCTTAGCCCCCGACTCTTCTTCTTGTAAGCCAGACTGCAAATCAAGTGCAGAGAGGGCACATTCTGGGCTGCTGTTATAGGAGAAAGTTCAATTTAATAAAACTATTCAGCCAAACATGTAAAGAAACATTTACCAATCAGCTTCATCGATAGTAAAGTTAATGTTCCAATATCTATCATCCAATATCCAATGTTCCAATATTGGATATCCAATATCCAATGTCCAAACGCGAAGGGAGAAAAAAGGAGTGCGATGGGGGTTAGCGGTAGGCAGAAAATGTAGCTGGTAGGTGGTTAGCTTCAGTAAGTTCTAGTAGCAGTGACATAGGCAGAATCTAGTTCCAGGTGGGAGCACTTGCTACAGAGATTCAAAACTGAATCTAAGGGGTGATAGTTGCTTCCTTGTGAGCAGTTTTGTTCTAGAATCTAAGCACAAGCTTACCCCTTAGGCCTGGAATTTGTGGCCTTCAGTATGAGGACTGATGGGATGCAGTACATCCAAACAAAAAAGTGGATAAATTGAGATAACATACATTGACTGCACTTTTGAGAAATGAGATAGTAAATGAAAGGCTAGAAATGCAAGATAACTTGTAGGGTAGCTAGAAGGGTTAAGAGAAGGATTTCCTAGGGCCTGGGAAATCTGACCATGCTTGCAGGGCTTATGAAAAAGGCAGCATTGAAGATACAAGAGAGTGGGAGCTATTCATGGAGTGCATCCTGGAAGCCCAGGAGGAGATAGGCTTCAGGGCAGAGAGGAAGGGAGTAACCTTCAAAAGAAAGAGCACTCCTGAGTCAGGATGAAAAAATTAGAGACTGAATAAAGGAAAAGGACAATTTAAAGAAAAAGGAAATCAGAGGAGTTCTTGATTAGATAGAGTGTAAGAAAAACAGCTGAAGGTGACAGTGTAGTGTTAGTAGTGTAGAGTTAGTCATTTGAGGAAAATGAAAATGGTGTGAACTGCCATAAAGCCATAAAAAAAGGGATTAGCTTTAATGATCTAAATGACACCAATTAGAGTAAATCCACAGTTAGTGTAAATCCATGGTGAACCTACTAAGTTCAGCTTTGCAGTGTTTATTCAGCAGTGTTCTGTTTCCAGGATCAGGAGACACAGCAAAAGGTGGGATGGAAATTGGATTAAATAAACTCAGTAGGTCAAAGACTTTTTACCTTTTCTTTCTTAAAAAAAATTATGGAATTTTACCATAGGGTCATCATTTTAAGTGTCTGTTCTCTCTATTCGGTGGTATAGTGGTAAATATAGAAGTTGTAAAAAAGAATGTTGAACTCAAAACATACCTGGGAAGTAGTTTGTGTGGCTTGTTGGTCTATTTTAAAACTAAATGCAACATCTCAGATTACAAGTGAAGTGCTGATATTTAGGGAAGCCTAAATGCCCACGCTAGACATTTGCTAGGGCACCACACAAATATGTAACTTGATTTAATTAAGTATTCCAGGGTTCTGGATCGTTTATTAGTTGTACACCTACTAAATGCATCTCTCGGCAGCATAATATAAAGTGCAATATATAGTCTTTTTTCTCCTTTATCTTATACCCAGTTGTTCCTCCAGTTAAGACGTGAAACAGATGAATCAGTTCAGCGACACTGAAAGAGCAATTATAGTGAAGTACCAACATATTTCACAGATTTTCAGAGGAATGAACAATATGAGCTATTTTGGGGATGATGGACAGGATTTGGATGAAAAGGAAAGGAAAAAATTGGATATTTCAAACTACAGCCATCATGTGCTGGAATGCCCACAGCACGCAGGTCTAATTACTCTTGGGAAAGAGTAAAGGAGAATGTTTGAATCAGATGTACTGAGACTGAGGCCGGGTGGGGTTGGGAGGGCTGCTTCATGGAGGGAGAGAAGGGAACCCCATCTCTGAGTGTCTACATTATTGGTTTATCTGCTGGACCTAACTCTTCTAGTTTGCTTTGGCTATGAAGTCATAACTACGGTATGCGTTTCCACATGGTGTTCTATGAATATTATTATTTATAATAATTCCTTCATAATGATTTTCAAAACATGAAGTCTACACATATCAGTGTTCTCTGTAATCATTAAGTCCCTCTCCCGCAAGCAATCCTCAGCCAACCAACCCATTAGTCTAAGTTAAAATGGAAACTAACAATTTTGGAGCATGCCACAAGGCTTTTAAGGAACCTATACTTTTTTCTTTTTAAAGTCTTAAAATATGTGGAATAAATATGAAGAGGTAGCAATTTAAATTTTTTAATTTCTCTCTTAAAGCCAAAAACTAAGTCCAGATGTTTTTATTGGTTATAGCTCTAAAAGCAGCTAATGGGTTGATGCCATTTTATCCTTCCCCTGGTAAGTAAAATTTTTATATATCACTTATATGTGGAATCTAAAAAATAATACAAATGAACATGTTTACAAAACAGGAAAAGACTCACAGACATAGAAAACAAACTTATGGTTACCAAAGGGGAAAGAGGCAGGGGAGGGATACATTAGGAGTATGAGATTAACAGTTACACACCACTATATATAAAATAGATAAACAGCAAGGATTTACTGTATAGCACAGGGAGCTATATTCAATATCTTATAATAACCTATAATGGAAAAGAATCAGAAAAAATACATATTTATGTATAACTGAATCTAACACTTGAAACTAACACGATATTGTAAGTCAACTATACTTTGATTAAAAAAATGAAAGTAAAAAAATTTTTTTTAAAAATGCTTGAACGAAACCTGCTAGAATATATCCTATAACCCCCAAACTTACAGCAGATCTGATATAATACCAGGCTGACTCCGAATCAGAAAGCCCCAGACAGTTGCATGAATTATAAGGGATCTCAGGAGTCAACTTAGTTATAGAGCTCATAACTGAGCAGGGAAGACAGATGTTAAATTATTATGAGGTTATTTATTGAATTGTAGAGATAGTAAGTGCTCTGAAGATGTAATACAGGGAACTCTTGAGAGAATGACCCAGTCTGGGGGTGGTCTCAAGAAAGACTATCTGGCTAAGGAATGCTATGCATGTAGCAAATTTATCACCCCATGGAGATTCTAGAATGTAAGAGAACAAGCAAATTATCATCAGCAAGCACCTCTTATGTCTCTTATTTTCTCATAAGCACTTTATAAACATTAATTCTATCCTCATAATTTCCCCATGAGGTAGATGCTATTATGACCATCATTCCCATTTTGCATATGGAGAAATTGAGACACAGAGTGGTGAAGTAAGTTGTACCTGGTCCCATAGTGACATCATGGCTTAGCTGGGATTTGAACCCTGGTGATCTCAATCACCACACTGTTGCTGCTTCTCAGCCCACATATAGCAGAGGGGAAGAAGCAAGCGCACCAAGGTATAAAATAACATATACTGAGAGTAGCTTAAGTACATATGTCTTCTGCATCCAGTAGAAAATTCAATCAGATCAAGGATTACTAAATTCCACCAGAAATCAAAGCGTTGCTGAGTAATATTTTGACATATAATTTGTATTTTCTCTCACCTAATTTTTCCTCTTATTCTTTTCCATATTCAAGCCAATAGCTCTCTGTGCTCTACTACTTCAGGTGTAGAAAGTAAAAATAGCCCCTATCCTTTCTGGCTTTTCTTTCTAAAAATAAAACTAAGCCCATAGAAGAACTTACACTCCTTATGGAGGATGCATAAAGGAGAACATGTTTGCAGGAGCAAACCAAGTTTGAAAAAAGTAGGAGGAAGAAAAAGGCTTTCGGCAGGGAGGGAAGTCCTGGGGCAGGAGTCAGATGCAGCTTTCAGGAAATATCTGGGGAGGCAGAAGAACCCAGTGCAGAACGGCTTCCAACACTGGCTATGACTGTGGAGGAAGGACAACGTGGAAGTATCAGAGTGCCGCCAGCCTGGAGGGACAAAGGACGTGGAAAGAGACAATGAGTGTGAATTCAGTGGGACACCATCAGGAAACCACTGTCTTCATCCATGTCCTGGTCGGTGTATCCTTTCTACAACTTGGCAACCTCTCCAAGAAATCCCATAGCATTTCTGGTCATTTTCAAACCATGTCTACAGTCTCATCTTTAGGTAAGCATAAGTGTAACTCTAATTTCCTGCTTACAATAAGACTTCTCTTCTCTCAGCTGAAGTCTGACTCCTGCCTTTGTTTGGGTACCAGGATTAGGAAGTGCAGGCTGCTTCTACTGCTGTCTTCTTCTAAACTCCAACTCCCAATACCATGACCTCCTCTCCCCACCCCCAAGGTGAAGGAGGAGGGCCGAGGGCAAAGAGCAAAGGCCTATTTACTTAGCTTTGCTGTTCCTAGTCTGTCAAATGTAGACTCTCTTTCTCTCCCAAGATGTATGTGCAGATGATTTAAATATCTCCTAGTCAGGGCACTCTAGTCTGCACTGTTCTCTAGTAGGATACCTTCCAAATGACCTCTTGCTGTCCCCTGCAGTGCCCGCCCTCTAGGGTGCACCCACAGTCTCCTTCTGCTGGGGTCCTTTCACTTCAACCGGCAGCCTCTTGAGCTGGCTCAAACCTGGCTCCTCTCGGTGTCCACTCGTTGTGATGTGCAAAATCCCGGAAAAATGGCACATTTTGAGCATGGAGGAAGTTTCCAAAAGAAGCAGAAGTTAAAATTTCCTCCAAGCAGGCGTAATGGGAAGTCCGGAGTCAGAAATTAAGGTGAGTTTTAGAAAGTAAATGGATATTTTTTTTTGCACAGTTATGTTTGTGGTTCGAGAGTCATACCTGCTAAAACAGTAAGTCTCCTCTAGAATGTTGTCCCTGGAATTGTGTAACACATGGCCCTAATCATCTATTAACGTAGGCCAAGTTTTTGTGCATTGCAGTAAATTTTCTTGGACTTTCTAGGAATGGTTGAAGAGAAGGAGTTGTCAATTGCCGTTATCTTATAGGAGGCGGAGGAATGAGTTACTCTCTAATCAGTTTGTAACCATGTAAGTCATGGTATCCAATGAGGAGTGCCTTCTGGTTTCTCATTCAAGATTTAACAACAGTCTTCTTTAATAGAACAATGTGAAGAAAGAGCTTCCTTCCCCTCGTCTCCTCCCCTTCACCCTCCCTCTTTCTTCTTTTGTCAGTTGATCAATAGTAGCTCAACTTCCACAAGTCACTGCTAATTGTCAGGAAGTTGGCTCCTGTTCACCATCTACTTTCTAGATTGTAGCTTGTCCTTGTTGTGGCAGCAGGGGACCATCATGTTTTGATAATTTGCTATTCTATTGATCTTCTCTGTTAATTTACAAAATAGTTAGCAAAAATATCCATTACCTGGGCATTTATCCAATATTAATAACCATTCTAAAAGGACAAAATTCCATACTTAAAAATGTGTGATGTTACTGTGTCACTGGATTCCACTTTATCTCTGAAGACCCAGATGCTGCTGGGTCAACTTTGACATGCTTAGCTAATGCGAAAAAGAGAACAAAGAAAATAAACGTACATAATGGGTCTGCAGTTAAAAAAAGGAGGCAGCATGGTTGGGGGGGGTGGTCTCTCAAGAATCACACCTATGTATGCTGCTTCTCACTCTGGCTTTCTGACTTGTCAAATCTTTTGATTTTTTAATTACACATCTCTGAATCCTTAGAAAGGTAACAATACCTAAGCCTAGAAAATCTGTTAAAATTCTTTAAAAAGAAACAAAAAGCAAGGAAGATGGAACAGAAACAGAAATGGCTGTTTTCAGCTCACAAAACAGAATATGTTTTTGGAAGGATGACGTGGTTTCGTAACAATTTCAGGTCAATAGTTCATATTACTCTTCTAAGGCTCATCCTTTAATTGGTTATGAGTTGTTTTATAATTGTCCTCAGAGTTCCCTGTATACCCATAAATGCCTATTCAGCAAAATTGGCAGATTAAAAACTCTCATTCTTTAAATGTGTTCAAAAACACATTTTATAAACTAATTATGTATTTCAGACCAGCTAATTTTTGCTGATAAAATACATGTTAGACGAGCAGATTTTATCCCATCATCATCTCCATTGATTACTGACAGAATTAGTAGGGGTCCAATAGTGTGGAATACAATTAAATGAAACAATTTCAAATGGATGGAGGAGGGCATTTTGTCCTAATGTGAATCATTCTATTTTAGTGAAACCTATTACACGCGTATATTTATTAGCCATTCACACATCTCCAAGGCACTGATGAGCCATGCAAAACACAGTGATGGGCTGAGAAGTATCCCATGCTATTGTATCCAAAGGTAATTAACACCTAAATCCTGGAAACGGTGCACTGAGTGGGCAGTAAACCGGTTTAGATATGACACCTGGCAACATCATCTACTGGGCAGCCCATTGCTTCTAAATCCCACTCAAGGCCATCCTCTCCTGAAAGCAAATTACATCTCTCAACTCCTTAATTTCTCCAGCATTAAAGGTTGGGAGAAATGCTTGGGAAGAGAGAACATTGGTGAAGATTCCCAAGGTCTTGTTTTACGAGAGCTTTCCATTTCACACCAAATTATAATTCATATATTAATTAGGTGGTTCTTAAACACATTCGGGGAATCCCTAGCCTTAAAACCTTTAAAATATCTGAGGATTTTCGTTACCTCCATAAGGTGATGGAAGTAAGGTAGAGTATAACACTCTAAATACAAATACATTGTATTTATATAATTATAATTGGATTCATAAGTCTATATCACTATCTGCCTACTTTTTGTAAATGTCAATATTTGCATATATTAACTTTTAATAGTTACATCTTAAGTCAGGAATTTTGACTTAAATTGAGGAGAAAGGCAAAATTGGAACTTCTTAGCATGAGCACAAGAAAAGCGAAGTGTTCTCAATTCTCATATTAAAATCACCTGAGAGATTTTTAAAACTACTGAATCCTTGGATCCACTCCAAAGCAATTAAATCAGACTTGCTTAAGAGACCTGGGCATCAGGATCTTACAAAGTTATTCACATGTTTCTGATATGTAGCTGAAGTTGAGACCCACTGGAAAAGGTCAACCGACAACCAGTAAGAAGAGGAGGTGTCTTCTAGCTGTGGTGGAGTCTGGGAAGTAGGGCAAAAACTGCTTAGAGCATAATGGAATTGCCCTGGGAGCAGTACCTGCATGAAGAAAGAAGCTGGAGAGCCAATTAGGGCTCGATGGAATAAAGCAGGCAGGCTTTTAAGATCACCACGTGAAGAAGGACTTGGTCTGGGAAGAGGCTGAATCGAAATTTCACGACAGTGATGTTCAGAGGGTCTCGATCTCAGATATAATCCTATTCTGTTGACTGTAATCACCAATCTGCAGAATAGTCAACAAATCCTGCATTAAAGGAACTTTTGAGCAATCCAAAGGTTGCTATTCACGTCTTAGCCCTGAAGACAGGAAAGAAAAATTTGCATTAAATGAGCCACTATTTATTGGGTATTAGCTCTGCATGAGACACTATGGAAGATATAAATAAATACATGGTCTCTGCCTCTTATGAGCATATTTCCAACGAGTTGGAAAGAATTGTAGCACTGATCTCATGTTCCATATTATAGCAAATGTTCACTTTCAAGTCATCTTTCTTCACGCCCTACTTCTTCAACACGACTTAAGAACTATTTAAAAACAGTCAGTGACTAGTTGTCACGGAGTGGGTCAGATTGTACGTGCTATGGTTTTAAACAAGAAGAGATCACTATGGACAGGGCTGACCTAGGAGAAGGCTTCACAGGGGGCTTATACCCGAGCTGGGTTTGAGGCTGAACTGGCTGTAGTTAAGTGACAGGAGGGTGTTGTTGGTCTTGGGGATGTGTTTTCCTGCTGTCACTGTTGTCCTTTGGGGGAGTCAGAGAAAGGTTTGGTTTGCTGACAGTCAGGCGGCCTCACTGCACCAGCATCTCCAGGAGAGGTGACACCACACACGAGCCAGCTTCCACAAAAGGCTGCGTAACTGAACCTCTGTCCACACTGCCACACCATTCACACACTCTGTGAACCACACACACGCGTCACCGTCACACCCGGGAGCCTTTACCAGGCCAAAGCAATTGGCATTTTATCTAAAGAAGGAGCACCAAATCTGAGAACATAGTTGGAAAAAGAATAAATAAATGATTTATTGATATTATATTACAATATATGACAAAATCATATTTTATGTTTCTAGACTTTATAGGCCACCTGGTGGTCACTTAAGTTCATTAAAAGCTAAAGTTCTGGGAGAGGTTAGTTGCCATTAACAAGACTGATCAAGAATGGGATAAATGAAAGGTATCCGAGTATGGGGAGTAGAAAGAGAGGAACAGCCCACAGGGAGAGGCAGGGTGCCAGTAGGAAGGAGGGGACACTCAAAAGGCAGTGGGAGACAGCCAACAAACGCCGTCCGCTCCACAGTTTTCCTGAAGACAGTCTTTGTCGGGGTAGTCCTGGAGTTTCCCCAGAGCTGCAGCTTCCCAAGACTGGCTGTACACTGGTGTGGCCTGGGGACCTACACAGTGAATCAGAATCACTGAGATGGGACCCAGGAATGGACAGTTTTTATTTTTTATTTTAAGTAAATCAATGTTGTGGAAAGCTTTATTCTTTCTTACTTTTATTTTTTTTTGGTATGCCATCAGCAATTTTTTAAATTGAAATACAGTTGATTTACAATATATCAGGTGTACAGCAAAGTGATTCACTTGTACATATATATATATACTTTTTCAGATTCTTTTCCATTATAAGTTGTTACAAGATATTGAATATAGTTCCCTGTGCTATACAGTAGGTCTTTGCTGTTTATCTATTTTATATATAGTAGTATCTGTTAATCCCAAATTCCCAATTTCTCTCTCCCAGCTTCCCCCTTTGGTAACCATAAGTTTGTTTTCCATGTCTGTGAGTCTGTTTCTGTTTTGTAAGTAAGTTCATTTGTATCATTTTTTTAGAGTCCACATATAAGTGCTATCATATGATATTTGTCTCTGTCTGACTT
>NW_020174268.1:1702322-1747077 GCF_003031525.2 Neophocaena asiaeorientalis asiaeorientalis | reverse complement strand
CCACGTGAAGAAGGACTTGGTCTGGGAAGAGGCTGAATCGAAATTTCACGACAGTGATGTTCAGAGGGTCTCGATCTCAGATATAATCCTATTCTGTTGACTGTAATCACCAATCTGCAGAATAGTCAACAAATCCTGCATTAAAGGAACTTTTGAGCAATCCAAAGGTTGCTATTCACGTCTTAGCCCTGAAGACAGGAAAGAAAAATTTGCATTAAATGAGCCACTATTTATTGGGTATTAGCTCTGCATGAGACACTATGGAAGATATAAATAAATACATGGTCTCTGCCTCTTATGAGCATATTTCCAACGAGTTGGAAAGAATTGTAGCACTGATCTCATGTTCCATATTATAGCAAATGTTCACTTTCAAGTCATCTTTCTTCACGCCCTACTTCTTCAACACGACTTAAGAACTATTTAAAAACAGTCAGTGACTAGTTGTCACGGAGTGGGTCAGATTGTACGTGCTATGGTTTTAAACAAGAAGAGATCACTATGGACAGGGCTGACCTAGGAGAAGGCTTCACAGGGGGCTTATACCCGAGCTGGGTTTGAGGCTGAACTGGCTGTAGTTAAGTGACAGGAGGGTGTTGTTGGTCTTGGGGATGTGTTTTCCTGCTGTCACTGTTGTCCTTTGGGGGAGTCAGAGAAAGGTTTGGTTTGCTGACAGTCAGGCGGCCTCACTGCACCAGCATCTCCAGGAGAGGTGACACCACACACGAGCCAGCTTCCACAAAAGGCTGCGTAACTGAACCTCTGTCCACACTGCCACACCATTCACACACTCTGTGAACCACACACACGCGTCACCGTCACACCCGGGAGCCTTTACCAGGCCAAAGCAATTGGCATTTTATCTAAAGAAGGAGCACCAAATCTGAGAACATAGTTGGAAAAAGAATAAATAAATGATTTATTGATATTATATTACAATATATGACAAAATCATATTTTATGTTTCTAGACTTTATAGGCCACCTGGTGGTCACTTAAGTTCATTAAAAGCTAAAGTTCTGGGAGAGGTTAGTTGCCATTAACAAGACTGATCAAGAATGGGATAAATGAAAGGTATCCGAGTATGGGGAGTAGAAAGAGAGGAACAGCCCACAGGGAGAGGCAGGGTGCCAGTAGGAAGGAGGGGACACTCAAAAGGCAGTGGGAGACAGCCAACAAACGCCGTCCGCTCCACAGTTTTCCTGAAGACAGTCTTTGTCGGGGTAGTCCTGGAGTTTCCCCAGAGCTGCAGCTTCCCAAGACTGGCTGTACACTGGTGTGGCCTGGGGACCTACACAGTGAATCAGAATCACTGAGATGGGACCCAGGAATGGACAGTTTTTATTTTTTATTTTAAGTAAATCAATGTTGTGGAAAGCTTTATTCTTTCTTACTTTTATTTTTTTTTGGTATGCCATCAGCAATTTTTTAAATTGAAATACAGTTGATTTACAATATATCAGGTGTACAGCAAAGTGATTCACTTGTACATATATATATATACTTTTTCAGATTCTTTTCCATTATAAGTTGTTACAAGATATTGAATATAGTTCCCTGTGCTATACAGTAGGTCTTTGCTGTTTATCTATTTTATATATATTAGTATCTGTTAATCCCAAATTCCCAATTTCTCTCTCCCAGCTTCCCCCTTTGGTAACCATAAGTTTGTTTTCTATGTCTGTGAGTCTGTTTCTGTTTTGTAAGTAAGTTCATTTGTATCATTTTTTTAGAGTCCACATATAAGTGCTATCATATGATATTTGTCTCTGTCTGACTTCACTTTCTTTGTATGATAAACTCCAGGTCCATCCGTGTTGCTGCAAATGGCATTCTTTCGTTCTTTTTCATGGCTGAGTAATGTACAGCTTTCAAAATGCCACAGATGGTGCTGATGTGCAGGCACACAGTGTTCTAGAACAGACCTGGCAGGAAAGGCCTGGGATGGATCATTGGAGGCTCATCCACCTGCAGTGTGATCTTAGGCCCCAGAGAGGCTACAGAGTAAACAATCCCAAGGTGCTGGACAACGGATATCAAACCCCAGTGTGCGTAAGAACAGCCTGTTAAATGAAGATGTCTTGGTGCCAGCCCAGAGGTTTATGATTCAGCACATCTTACGGCTCAGGCCAGGAACATAAGTCTTTCACAAACTCCCCAGGTGATACTGATGCAGGTGGTTCGAGGACCTCAATTTGAGAAACACTGTGCTGGGTGTTGCCAGGACGTGGATCACGAACCACCTTGCACACTGAGCAGTGGAGAAGCCGGGTGACCTAGTGCCCTGAGTCCTCCTGGGAAGAGTTGGGGACAACACATCCAGCCCAGCTCTTTTCCACCATGTGGGCTTCATAGAATGAGCATTTTTCACACTACATAGGCCCTGGCCTCCTTCCTGGGTTATGTGTTTCTTTTCTCCTCCTCTTCTTCGTGAAGAAAGAAATGTGTTAGCCTCTGAGGTGGATCAGACTGAGGTTGGAGAGTTGTCAGCTGAGCAGATGAGATGGGTTATTTCGAAAACCTGGGGAGATTTTGCTCAGTTTCTACTTGACGATGCTTCCATGTAGGGTAAGTTAACTTTCTTTCGAGAAAGATTTTTTTTAATATTTAATAATTGTGAAGGCAATTATTTTGTTTTTATTGACTATTTCTTTTAATACCAAGAGTAAAGTGACTTTAAATGAATTCATAAAGAAACAAACAGCCACTTTAAAATATTTTGGAATCTTCATGACGGGTAACAAACGTTTTTCTTGTTTAATGTGTTTTGTTATTTATGTTGTGTATATGTATTGAATATACACAACTGTTCAGTCTGCAAAACTTCTAACAAAGAGAAAATTAAAGCCCAGTAGATGGCACTGTTTGCTACTTTTTTACAAGTTAATTCGGCAAGGAAACATTCCCCTCACCCCCAAATCTATTTGTTCTTACAATAATATAAATCCAACCTCCATTTTTAAAAAGGATTTCTTACAAGAAGCCCAATCATTCTGTCCTCTTCTGGACCTACACTGAGTAACTCTGTCACAATTTATTAAATAGAAAAGTACTTGAGGATTATTAATCTTGAGTGTAGAATGCATTT
Organism: Neophocaena asiaeorientalis asiaeorientalis; assembly: GCF_003031525.2. Classification (NCBI taxonomy): domain Eukaryota; kingdom Metazoa; phylum Chordata; class Mammalia; order Artiodactyla; family Phocoenidae; genus Neophocaena; species Neophocaena asiaeorientalis. The sequence goes on along the minus strand of NW_020174268.1, from coordinate 1,743,989 downwards.
AACTTGCTCCTTTTCCTTCAGTGCTGCTGAGACAGCTGTATTTCCCCTCCTCCACCCACCCCCATACACTCTACAGATGCTCCCTCTTCAAAAAAGATATAGGTTAAAAATCAATTTCAGGCCAGAACTGCACTTGTGTTTAAAGGAAATTGTTTGTATTGGGATTATACCTATAGCTGTTCTCTAACATCATTTTTTTTCAAACGCTATAATACATATATGAAAAAACCCTTCATTGTGTCTTTTGACATGAGAAGGAACTAATGTGTGACCCATGTGTGTAGGTCACTGAGATCAGAAGGGGCACTGGTGTGAGCTCTGGGGGTTCCAGTCCCAGGTCTAATCATAGGACCCTGGGTCCAGCATTTAACTTGTCTGAACATCATTGTTACCACGTGTATAATTGTGATAACAATGCCTATGCCGTAGGAATATTATGAAAATGAAACTCGATAGTAGAAGCATCCAGTACCGTGCATGATTCATAAGAGGTACTCAAGTAGTGGTATCTGTTGTTCATGGTGTTATATCAAACAATCTCCTAGAGTCAGTCATGCCTGACACAAAACTTTCTAAAAACTTCAGAAAAATAAATTCCATAATCTCCATTAGCAATATATTTAGTCGTAACCCTCCGCCAACCTATGGGATGCTAATTTACTGTGTTTTCTCATCATTAGCATCCAACCTATATTTTTAAGCTTCTTGGGCTTTAGAGGCACACAGAGGCAATTCAGCAAGCATCATTTACTATTGAAGGTTAACGCAGTCATACCCTGTAATCTCCTACTTAGCTGCCAATACTAATTTAATACAGAGAGGTGAACACATGGCTGAAACATTCAGTGCAGTGTCTATTTTGCCCATCTCAGTTTAAGATCATGAAAATTATATACTGTCTACAAAAGCTAGTATTTCTAGTTAGTGAGAGTTTCCCAACATCAGAGCACTAAATACATCAAAGTGCCAAGGTATTCTACTACGAATTAAAATTTGATGTCTGTCGGCATTCGATTTGATAAAAATTCTGAAGCCAAGCAGACAAAGATGAACAAAATGAACTGGAATATTCAGGAGGAAGAAAAGTACCAACTAGTAAAGAGAAAAGGGGGGGAATCACCCTAAAAACAACTTGAATTTTCTATATTTATCTGTGTGTATTTGCTCCACTTGGTTGTCAGTTTTAATTGGTCTGCAGCATGCTGGGGTTCTAATGTATTCAGAATTTCAATTGTTATTTCCACCATCTATTATAGTATCCCCAAAATGCAGTCTATTCTTGGTGAATAATAAGAGTTTCTCTCTTTATTGAAATAAAGAGCTTATTAAATCTACTGTTAGTTTTTATACCTGGTGACACAACTGTTCAGAAGTGCAGAAAATGAGAAACTGTCTCCTTCACAAATCATATTTACTAGGAGCAAGGTTGATTCCTCAAGGTTGGTCCAATGCTATTTAAGATTTTGTAAAGGTTAAAGCCAAGGCAGGTATATACCAAACTGTCAGAAGTTCACTACTGACACTCATGTCTTTCCAACGCAATAGTTTTCTGGATGCCAAGACTATTTTTAAAGAGGAAAGAGTCCTACTGTGCTGCGTGTATGTCTGCGTGCTATAGCTATATAAACATCGATGGTTGTAAAATTTGAGAGGCCACGTGATATACTGAAAAGAGCATAGGCCTTGGAGAAAGACAGATCTGGAATCTTAGATAGATACTAGCATTTATTTGTTTTCTTACCTTGGGAACTTATTTAAACTTTCTGAAGCAGAACTTTGTCATCTATAAAAAATGAGGATAATAATACATGCCCTATAGGAAGTGACTGGTGTATTTTATCACAGTGCCTGAAAAATAGGAATAGCTCAATACTCGCTTAAAAATTAACTCAGAACATAGGTGGGCCCTTAAACAACTTTATATATGAAAATCTGGATTCACAACTACAAAAAATTCGTTGTTGATAATTTTTTAAGCATAATTAGAGAAATAAAAATAGAATCATTTTTAAAAGCCTCTATTAGTGCATTTAAAGTTTAACAAGAATAACACTGTACAAAACATTAAGTACAGTGAAATAAACTGTAGAATTAACAGAACACCAAAAGGAAGACATCATGTTGTTTCTGAGCCATTCATTTGTTGATTCCTATTAATGAAAATTAACTTCCATACTTGAGTAACACCTAACAAGTATTTGTCTATGTTTTACTTTAAATAGGACTGGTTGATATTTAGATGTTTAGGTTTGTTAATTTAGCTAGTGTCAATATGTATGTGTGTATATATTATTTTGTGCTGTTCAGAAATATTAGTTAATATATGCCTGATCAGGATATGGAAATTAAAGGTTAAGCAAAATAAACATAAAGAAGACACAAGGGTCATGGGGTAGGGAGTTGGGACCCACTACCTTCTGTCCTTTTCTCTGCATGTCTCTCAGATCTCTCATGTGATATGAAAAGTTGGAAAAGTACTGAAAATCTCAGATGGTTTTATTGAAGGGATAATAAAATTGAACTACCACACGTTGATATTGGACGCACTCACGAATCCAGGGTTGTATATTCTACAATTTCTCAAAATGTTATTACAACATTCTATTATACAGTCTTCATTTTACATAAGATTTTCTTCCAAGAGAGATAGTTTGATGGATGTTTTGTTTGTCAGTTTACTAGAAATTGAAAAACTGAACTGAGGACACAAAGTTAGCTGAATTTACCAATATGTGCGTCTAACAGAGGCTGCGTGGCTGAGAAAGGATTGGTAGTCTCTTGGTTCATAATCAGAATTAATTATGATTTGGAGAAATAAGACCGTAAGTTCAACCACTGACTTCCTTGATGAACCATTTTGAAAAGCTAATTAGGCAAAATGCTACTAAAAGACTGAGATGCATCTGCAAAGTGAAAGCATATGCATGTATATAAAGGCTGTGGAGGATGTCGATTTTGTCCCTAAACTAGTGCACATTCAAACATGTTCATTGTCATTTGATTCTGGCACTATCAAGCGTTGAAAATCACTCTAGCAACTAATACGTGAGCGAGCAGTTCCTTCGGCTCAGTCTAGTCTAGGTGAGAGGATTACTCACTATTTCTGGCCACATCTAAGAAAAGCAGCCGCTGAGAAATGCACAGCCATTCTCATACCATCCCCTTCCCTACTCTCTACAATTCCCAACTCCCCTGTTGCACAGTCCAGCTTGTGTGACCAACACTTTTCAAAGCTCAATGTAAGCACACCAATGTCTCAGAACTCTCATATGCCATTAGCACAAACAGGGGACCTTAGTAGCAGTCTCTCAGTCACAAGGCACGTGTGTCCTGGTATCAGGGCCTGACTTCCGGACAACACAGAAGATTCTGGCAATAAACACATCACACATTTTCTTAATGAAACGAAAAGTTAAACTTTTAAGGGCTCTTCTACTGTGTTTTGCAAGTTATAGTTGAGTCTATTAGAGAAATGGCTATGCGCCTGAGCTACTGATCAGGGATAGCAGCTTGTTGGGAGAAAGATATGATTGGAAAGTAGGACTGAAAGCTGGCATCACAAGTTTTGCTAAATGAAACAGAAAATTCGCAATATATAATGGTTTTCCGTGGGTTGAGCAGCAGGCTAGATGGCAGGGGTGTCAGGCCTTGCCGTGAATTCAATAATTATTTCTTGAATCCTGCCGATAGGATATCCATAATATTAATTAATTAATTAAACGACTATTTACTAAACACTTGCTGTGGACCCCAGTCAGAGTTTGGTGCACATATCCAAAGGAAAGAAAATAGATATGCTTCCTGACATGTTCACAGACCAGTCCTGGTTATGGCTATGAAGTTCCTGTGATATCAGTTAAGAAGAGCCTGGGCAGAGATTCTGCAGGCTTGGATTCCTCCCTAGCTGTGCTGCTGACTTGCCGAGGGATATTAGCGAGGGCATTTAACCTTGCAGTCTCACTCTCTGCTTTCATACAAGGAGGCTAACAAGAGTTAGCCTAGATAGGGCCTAGATAGGGCCGTCAGTGAAACTGCCCTGTCTAGCTTCCCCGCAGTGTTGATGTGATGGACAAACCAGATAATCGATATGAGAATGCTTTGAAAATTGTAAAGTACCCATTTTAATTTCACCTTGCGATAGACAGAAATAATAATTTCCACCTATTCACCTCACATGCAAGCTGCTGCTTCTTGGCACGTATTGAACAACAGTGCTCACTCCCTGATTTACAAACAGAATTAGACAGAGTTCCTGCCCTGTGGTTTTAAACTAGGCAGACATGCATGATAAAACAATGAGAAAACATTCAAGGTAGACAGTACTGTGGTAGACATTAATGTGTTTATAAAAGGCCTACGAATTTCTTAGATGGAAAGTGCTATGGGCATTTTTCATAGTCCTTAGGATGTTTGCTTCTTGTGAAATAATGCAAAATACATATATTTTTTTAACCTAATGTAAAATAAAAAGAAAGCTACAGGAGGATTGAAAAGAAAAGAAGTTGAGTAAAAAGAAGGGAATAAGTCAGAAAGACAAATATCATATGATATCACTTATATGTGGAATCTAAAAATACGATACAGGACTTCCCTGGTGGCACAGTGGTTAAGAATCAGCCTGCCAATGCAGGGGTCATGGGTTCGAGCCCTGGTCCGGGAAGATCCCACATGCTGCGGAGCAACTTAGCCCGTGCGCCACAACTACTGAGTCAGCGCACCACAACTACTGAAGCCTGTGTGCCTAGAGCCTGTGCTCCGCAGCAAGAGAAGCCACCACAATGAGAAGCCACCACAACAAAGAGTAGACCCCACTCACCACAACTAGAGAAAGCCCGCACGCAGCAACGAAGACCCAATGCAGCAAAAAATAAATAAATAATAAAATAAAAATAAATTTATTAAAAAAATAAAAATATGATACAAATGAACTTATTTACAAAACAGAAACAGACTCACAGAGATAAAAAAAAAACAAACTTATGGTTACTAAGGGGAAAGGATAGGAGGAGGGATAAGTTAAGAGCTTGGGATTAACAGATACAAACTACAATATGCAAAACAGACAAACAACAAGGATCTACTGTATAACACAGGGAACTATTTTCAGTATCTTGTAATAAACTAAAATGGAAAAGAATCTGAAAAAGAATATACATATGTATATATATGTACGTATAACTGAATCACTTTGCTGTACACCCGAAACTTTGTAAACCAACTATACTTCAATTAAAAAAAACAGAAGGGAATAAATAATGTGGGGCAATTAAGTCCAGCAAAATGTACTGAACACCTTACTATATGCTTTATACTATGCTGTGTCCTTGATGGGGGAAACATTGCTATTGGCATGAAGTGAACAACAAGCATGTTCTTTATTTTGCTCTAGAAACTATGCCAAGTAGTTCACCTCAGGATTGACTGCGATCCTATAGTTTTGAAATTATTAATATTTTTAAATAGTAACAATTGTAGTAATACCCTCCAGATATTTTAGCATCTATATAATGCCTTAGATTTTACAAAATTTTTATGTGAACAATCTAATCTTCATAATAATTTTGTGAGATGGGCATCACCATTATCTCTAATTTACAGATGAAAAAGTTGGGGGCTTCCCTTAAAAAAAAAAAAAAAAAAAAAAAGTTGGGCAGGCGTTGGTAAAATAATTTACTGAAAGTAAGACAGTAATTGGGAGACCCATGGCTTGAACCCAGTCTTCTGACTCTAAGATGTGTTTTCCATCTTCATGTCACATAAGTCAACAGTCTAAAATAAAGCACTGTGAAGCCTGAATTTGGATGCATTGTGCCCTTACTCTCATCTTATTCCATTTGTAGAATTTACAAGTCAATGCCATTGGTTTCCAGAGTAATGCAGTTATTAGAAGAATTTCGTGAAATGGTTGCTTGAGCAAACACTGTCTTCTTAAGGAATGTCACTGTGAAGTATTTTTTTTTTTAATATTTATTTTATTTTTGGCTGCGTTGGGTCTTCGTTGCTGAGCGTGGGCTTTCTCTAGTTGCAGCGAGCGGGGGCTACCCTTTGTTGCGGTGCGTGGGCTTCTTGTTGCATTGGCTTCTCTTGTTGCGGGACACGGGCTCTAGGCATGCAGGCTACAGTAGTTGTGGCACACAGGCTTAGTTGCTCCACAGCATGTGGGATCTTCCCAGACCAGAGCTCGAACCTGTTTCCCCTGCGTTGGCAGGCAGATTGTTAACAACTGTGCCAGCAGGGAAGTCACTGTCACTGTGAAGATTTAATTGTGGATTGTGTTTCTGCATAGGTATAGGATATATTTCTTTCATGAGATTGTTAGAATGCTCAAAAAAAAAAAAAAAAAAAAGGAGACCTGATGTGATATTCACTAAAAAGTTTAAAGCATTTATTTTATTTTCATTAGTTACAGGTAATCACGTGTAACATGAAATCTAAAAAGAGAGTGAAAATAGCTTTAAAGAAATATAAGCCAGGGCTTCCCTGGTGGCGCAGTGGTTGGGAGTCCGCATGCCAATGCAGGGGGCATGGGTTCGTGCCCCAGTCCGGGAGGATCCCGCGTGCTGCGGAGCGGCTGGGCCCGTGGGCCGTGGCCGCTGGGCCTGTGCGTTCAGGGCCTGTGCTCCACGGCGGGAGAGGCCACAACAGTGAGAGGCCCGCATACCACAAAACAAAAACAAAAACAAACAAAAAAAAGAAATATAAGCCAAATACAAAGTCATAATTGACATTTACTTTTTAAGAATGAAATAAGATTCTAGTTAACTGTCTAATTAATGAGAAGCCTATATGAGTAAAACACATACACAATCACACAATTATGCATGGTTGTTAGCAAAACTTTACTGATTTCCTGGAAATTCTAATAGTCTTCTAGTCCAAGAACAGATTACTACATGGCCCCTTTGCCAAAGTTAGGGTAAAAGACAACAACTACTACAATAACTTGGGGTAATGCCTTAGTTGAGGCTCATATAACAGAATACCACAGACTGGCTAGCTTAAACACCAGACTGGTATCTCTCACAGTTCTGAAGGCTGGGAAGTCCAAGATCAAGGTGTTGGCAGATCCAGGGTCTGGTGAAGACTCTCTTGCAGATGGCCATCTTCTTGTCTTATGCTCACATGGTAGAGAGCAAGCTCTCATGTCGCTTCTTGTAAGGCTTGTAAGGCCACTGATCCCATTCATGAGGGCTCCACCCTCATGACCTAATTACCTCCAAAGGCCCCACCGCCTAATACCAATACCATCACTGGGGATCAGTCTTCCACATAATGAATTTTGGGGGGACACATTCAGTCCATAGCAGGTAGCTTAGATCTCTCTCCCTCCCTCTCTCTCTCTCTCTCTCTTTCTCTCTCTCTCTCTCTCTCTCTCAGACACGCACATGCACACAATAAGAACAAGATCTTTAACAAAATATCTTTTACCACGATAAGAACAAAATCTTGTTTTTCTCTCCCAGACTATTGTCTCCCTTCCAGAAATCTGAAATGAAGATTGTCTCATTAAAACAGCTGCTAAAGGCCAACTTCCATTTCTTTTCATTTTTCCTTCTATAATTGTAATGCAATAAAACTATCAAAATATATTATCCTACTCTGAATTTTCTATTCAGAGAATAGAAAGTTACAGTATCAGAGAATCATCTGACTAGAAGAGTGCTTGATTGATTATCAATGTCTGCCTTTAGGAAATACTATGTGTAAATACTTTTATTTAGACCTATTTATAAAGATCTTCAGAGAGGACAATCCCATCATCTTTCTTACCTCAATTTGGATGCAATCACTTTCTTTGTCTGGAAACTCTTCTTTATACTTTGATTAAATCCCTTATACATCACAGATTAAGAAATATAAATATACAGACTGGATCTTTACATTTGAAAACTTGACCCTTGGACTGTCTTAAATATGGAAAAGAACTTGAGTTCATGTATTTCCAAAAACTTGTGATTGTTATGATATGAAAATCACTGAATGTTCAGGCTGGGTCACACAGGATGTAACCCTTAATGAAATCTTCATGGTGTGAGGCTTGGTCCCCAGTTTTGCAGTTGCAAAAAATTGGTAAGTGGTCTGGTCCTGAGCAAATGATTCATGCTAGCTGAAATCACAAGAAACTGGTTTACAAGGGTGAACATGTGGTATGATATGAGGGGTGGGGAGTTGAACATGAAGGAGGGTAGGCAGATGCATGCCTTTTCTGCTGGGCATTTTTTTTTTAAGATATCAATACTTTATGTATTCAGAACAAAGCCTAGACATGGGAAATAAGTAAAAAGAGACTGTTTGTAGTGAAAACTAGGTGTCCCCAAGTCTATGCAATGGAGTTCTGTTTTGAGCAGAGAAGAATCTACAGTCAGTCACACTGAAGAAACAAGAAGAGATGGCTGACACCTTGAAGGTATACAGAGAAAGCAGACATGTGCACTCAAAGGTCCATTTGTTGGTGGAGGATGGTGTATTAGTCCAGGTTCTCCAGAGAGGTAGAATATATATAGATATAGATATAGATATAGATATAGATATAGAGATATATCTATATATGTGTGTGTGTATATGTATATATATCTGAATCACTTTGCTGTACACTTGAAAGTAACACAACATTGTAAATCAACTACACTTCAAGTTTTTTAAAAGTTAATTTTACTGATCTCTAAAACAAAAAAGAGAAACTTACCCATGTTCACCCAGAGAGTGACAGACCCATGATTTAAATTTAGCTCAATCTGATCTTAAATCCCATAATATTTTTACTTTTCTATGCTCTCTATTTACTATTAAATATTATATTCATTCCAGTGATTTTAATTTGTGACGATTAAAGGATATACAACATACTATATTTTAGCAGAACTGCCACAAAGTAATTAAAATTTAAAAATATTTTGGTACTTATTTTTTCTTAATTATTCTGGTCAAAGATGGCCTTATTATATTAATTGAAATAAAGGCTGACTTTTGATAATGGGGTCAAAAGAAATAAAAGTAGAACACATCCATCTCTTTGAGCTTCAGCCAAGCCAAGCACCACATATGAGGGGCATTCCATGGCTACTCTACTCTCATGGACTTGGTTGTGGAGCAGTGGCCTCGTCCTGTCTCCGTTTCAGACTTTCTTCTTTCACCTCACCTTTCAGATTCCATGCCATAAACTTGGTACCTCTTCCTGCCCAAGGCCACTTCTTAGCCCAAGGTGGACCCATAGACATAAACTTGCAGCATCTAGGACAGGAAAGAATCAAGATAAATGACCCTGTGCAACAAAAGTATCCCTTTTTAGTTGCTGAAATTCTCTGATTTGCTAAACATGATGGCTCTCTCTGATGAATGCTAGAGACATGCTATCAATTCTCTAAAACTTTTTAATGCATATTGCTATGCCATGTATACAATTTCCAAGATTACAGCTTGTCTCATATGTTGCATTTTATTATTTCATTCTTTTCTTAGATTAGTTGCACATACAAGGTGGTAACTTATTTCCTTAAAACTTTCATAATTCCAAGGTAGGGTGTATATTCTTCAGAGAACTCCTATAGATAAATAATCTCACCTTGTTTTCTTTGTTTCCTTCCTTCCTACTGTCAATTCTTTAGCTTTCATTTTAAGAGTGATGCCAGAGGTCCTGGTCTCCTGGATTTGCAGAATGGGATAGCCTGGATTGGGGTTGTTTTACTCTGGGAACTTGTGCTCTGTACAACTAACAAATCAACAAAATTATAAACATTGTTATTATGTTCCATTAATAATTATAGCTTCCTGGGTGAAATAGCATGCTCAATTGCAAAAGCGGGGGATTCTTTTGGAATTATAGTCAGCATTTTCGTCTTGAAGGACTGTTTATAGCCTCTTAAAACAAATAAAACACTTCCCAAATTTTGCCTGCAGCAATTGACACAAAACATGAACGCAAATAATTCACCTCCAGGCCAACCTTCTGTATAACCGGTAGATGGTCACTCCAGTGAACATTCTGGTTACTTATTGAAATCAAGAATCTTTCCTGCTCCATCAGGGAATTCAGTACCAGATCCAAGGTCAGAGCCGGACCTCATCTTGGGGGTGGAGGTTAAGTAATGCAAAGCATCCAGAGAATGGCTAGAGGCCAAGGAGCAGGGCTTGTGACTCCAGAACGAGGCAGCTCAAGGTGACATTAAGTTTTTAAAGGGTCATTAAGAAGTACTCACTGTTAGAAGTGGGGAAGTAAAAAGGGAAGGTTTCAAGGATGACTTGGTAAAATCCTGTTTAAAGGACTCGCTGAGCAAAGAATCCTGAAAAGGAAGAGTATGAAAGGAAAAAAAACCCAAAACCACTTTTGAATCTTTTTGTGAAAGAGTTTAACTGTTTTTGCTAAAATGCTAGTATATATATATTTTTTCTTTTTAACATCTTTATAGGGGTATAATTGCTTTACAATGGTGTGTTAGTTTCTGCTTTATAACAAAGTGAATCAGTTATACATATACACATGTTCCCATATGTCTTCCCTCTTGCGTCTCCCTCCCTCCCACTCTCCCTATCCCACCCCTCCAGGCTGTCACAAAGCACCGAGCTAATATCCCTGTGCCTTGCGGCTGCTTCCCCCTAGCTATCTACCTTACTACGTTTGTTAGTGTTTATATGTCCATGACTCTCTCTCGCCCTGTCAAAGCTCACCCTTCCCCCTCCCCATATCCTCAAGTCCGTTCTCCAGTAGGTCTGCGTCTTTATTCCTGTCTTACCCCTAGGTTCTTCATGACATTTTTTCCCCTTAAATTCCATATATATGTGTTAGCATACGGTATTTGTCTTTTTCTTTCTGACTTACTTCACTCTGTATGACAGACTCTAGGTCTATCCATCTCATTACAAATAGCTCAATTTCGTTTCTTTTTAAGGCTGAGTAATATTCCATTGTATATATGTGCCACATCTTCTTTATCCATTCATCCGATGATGGGCGCTTAGGTTGTTTCCATCTCCGGGCTATTGTAAATAGAGCTGCAATGAACATTTTGGTACGTGACTCTTTTTGAATTTTGGTTTTCTCAGGGTATATGCCCAGTCGTCGGATTGCTGGGTCATATGGTAATTCTATTTGTAGTTTTTAAGGAACCTCCATACTGTTCTCCATAGTGGCTGAACCAATTCACATTCCCACCAGCAGTGCAAGAGTGTTCCCTTTTCTCCACACCCTCTCCAGCATTTATTGTTTCTAGATTTTTTGATGATGGCCATTCTGACTGGTGTGAGCTGATATCTCATTGTAGTTTTGATTTGCATTTCTCTAATGATTAATGACGTTGAGCATTCTTTCATGTGTTTGTTGGCAATCTGTATATCTTCTTTGGAGAAATGTCTATTTAGGTCTTCTGCCCATAACATGCTAGTATATATTTAAATGGCTGATACGTTGACTTGGATGACATTTTAAAACAATAAACTGATGCAAAGAAGATGTCTGGAAAGGTATACGCCAAAGTAGGAATGTTGGTTCGTCCCTGAGAGGTGATGTTACAGCATATTTTTTCTTCTTTATACATTTCTGTATTGCTTGTTTTCCCCCAAGGAGTACACACACTGCTTTCACAATTAAGGAGGAATAAACAGTGAATTATTTTTGTTTAAAAAAAATAAAGTTTACAGTTGGTCTTAATCTGTAAAATAAATGTTCCTATAGCTAAGTTAGCAGCTCAAAACACCGTTGGGGAAGCAGGATCTGTGTGACAGGAAAAACAGAGACTAATTAAAAACAAATGAACACAAAAGCTTGGGTTTTGCGACAGCAGCAGAATTTACAGAATTACAACACCTCTAGAATTATGGAACCCACAAGTTCCTGCATGTGTCTGTTTCTGCCAACTTCTGGTTGTCTGTGGCTTTCTTAAAATATCCTTGGAAGGGACTCCAAGAAATCATCAAATCAGTTCAATGTTCTTTAAGTTATAGTCTAACAAAGGCTCCAGCATTTCTACAGGAGCTTCCCATTCGTGGACGTGTTCCAATTTTCTGCCACACACTTGATTTAAATCCAAGATTGCGTAGACTTACTTAGCTCCCACAACGTTTGAAGCCCTTTCTCACGTTGTAATTTTCTTAATCAATGAGGTAGTTATTATTGTCCACATTACACAGGAGAGTCAACTGAAGCTCAGAAAGTGACTTGCCCAAGGTCTCATAGCAACTTGTTTGCCAGGCTGGGATTGAACTCAGATCTTACAACTTGATGTCCAGTGCCATTTTTATATGACACTAAGTCAGCCTCTGGAGAAGTAAAAAGATGTGACTGGTAGTCCTGGTGTCCCCACATGAAGCCTCTGGGGCCCTTGGAGAGGCAGGCTATGTAAGTGGTCAATACATGGATGGTTGAGCTTTCCACAGCTCTAATTATGTGACTGGCTTTATGTTCATGCCACCCTGTAAGTGGGAGAGGAGTTCATGGTAACACTTCCTTTAACTGAAAATCTCTTGTTTCCTTGGATGATTGCTTTTCCTCTTTATAAGTCTGTCATGAATTGAGTGAAGGAGTTGTAGTTTCAAAAGTTCTATTAACCAAAAATAAATAACGTTAAAAAGTGAAAAAAACAGAGGGCAAAAATTAAGAAATTTTAAGGAGAGTCATAATAAAATATTACACCAAAATTATCCAAGAATAGACGGAAGGGTCTTTGTAGATACAGAAATTTCAAAATACATGGGTGGTCCTACTAATTTGTGGATCAGTTGAAATACAAACTATATAAAATTGATGAGCATATTCTAATCAACTCCACTCTGCCCAGGGATCTCCAGGGATACTTAATCCACAGCTGCCATTGCCAATATGGCTGATTTTTTCTTGTCAGTAATTTTCTTCTTATCCCCAATCTAAAATTCAGAATTCAGCAACAGACTAGCTTTTTACCTTATACATCGTGTGGTAATTTATTACTACTAGGGAATATGAATATGAAAATATGCATATATACCTTGGCCACTAATCAATTTTCAATGGAATGGTTTATTTACTTAACAAATGGCTCGTTAAGTCACATTGGTAATTCAAGTTGAAGTTTTTTGTACCTGGTCAAGTGATAAATTATGCTTATGTTCACTTTTTTGTTCTCAAGAATAATGATAGCTAGATTGTAGGCTCCTTAAAGGCAGAGATAGATTGCATTTTATACTTTATTTGTTAACAATCATGGCATTAGGAATGGTACTGATTATGAAGTAGGTACTCAATAAATACTTGTGGGGTTTACTGATTTGCTTATGCATCTTCTTGGTATTGACAACCAAATAACTTATTGGATTAAAAACAGAAGTAAGGATAGTAGTATATCTACCAATTCATTTCCCTTTAGCCATAAATATCAATGTGCAAAGGATCTATGTTAGACAGGGGTTCTTAACCTGAGCTTCAGAGGGTGTTCCCTTAACTTCCTGAAATTTTATTCAAATTTTTTTTGTGTTCAGATGCTCACTTTCCAGAGGAGAGGATCTAGAGCTTTCTTCACCTTCCAGGAAATCCATCATTCCATAAACTATTAAGAACCTGTGGTCTTTAATATTTTCGCCTGTCTCCGGAATGTCAGCACTGATAACTCTGGAAGCCCACCTACATTTGCTTGGAATACACTATAACCTTTTTCCTCTGATTTTTGACTTCCCCAAACATGCCTGATCTCCAGTTAGAATTAAATTGCCCTAAGTAATATCCGAAATAAAACAATGTATAAGACCATGAAGAGAAACAGGATAACTTGAAACTTCTTCTTGTTCCCATGCTACACTCTGTACTGAGCTGGCATTTGGGTCCAGGTGCAAGTCAAGGTGTTTTTTTTAATCATTTAAAACTCTAATGCACTAAGTGATCTGTGACCTAATTATGGGGGAAATTACCTGTATCCTTATGCGTGCTCACAACCACTAAACGCAACAGCAGCATTTCAGCTAACGGTCCCTGGCTTCTCACTTGAGAGAATTTGGAGCAATCTGCTCCCAGCATGAGCAGTTGACTTTGGAATTCACGGTACATCTCACAGCCTAAATTTACCAGTCTTCAGAGGCAGAAAGCTTTTGTTATAACTTCAGAGGGGCAGATTAGTTCATTGTGGTCAAATCAGTGTGAAGTGTTTCTCTACACACCCCACCCTTTCCCAATCCAGTATTTTTAAGGAAGTTAATGTTTGACTAGTTCATTGCACTGCTGCAAATTGAAAAAAGCAGTTATGTTAAGGAGCATTCCCTTTTTAGGAAGAAAAATCGAACCTTTATAATTATGCTATTAATTCTCAGTTCAACTGATAATAACATATGAAAATGAATTTCTCGGTAGAACGTTTTATTATTATTTAGTGTTTAGCTAGCATGAAGAGCTATGGTTTATAGCATTTTAATCGTAGCTAGTCCTCTAAACTTTTAAGTGGGTCAGAAACACTTTCTCTCTTACGTCGTTAGTCTTTCTTTCTATGGTTTATCTTTTAAATTAACATACATTAAGATTGCTCCAAGCCTACCTTCTTATTTTTAAATGTTGGCTTCTTCTAAATGTATTTGTTTTTACAAACACAAGTCTAATCCCTTTGGTGCTCATCAGAGAAGTTATGGCTTTGTTCCATTCTTCCATCCCACCAAGCAAGTAAGCACTTGGGAAGCTGTTGAACGAAACCATAAAGGCAACTTTTTAAGCAAAACAAAATTATTTAAAATTATTTTGGAAGACTCTAATAGCCATTTTAAAGGTTGGCTGTCATAAGCCCATTTTGGGTATCAGAGTTTTTCTGCTCCTTCTGCAAGTTCTAGAGCTTCCTTTCAAGTAAAAATTTAAAATATCTAAGCTTTCAACCTAACAAAAAAGCACGTGAATTCCATATCACAACAAGTGGCTTCTAAGAAGATTGTAAATTGAGTGACAGAAGAGGAATCATTTAAAGGGACTCCCACTAGAGAACAGACGACAGCACCCAAATAAATCCATTTTAATTTTCACTTTATTTCAGTTCTATTTCAAAGCTGTGATATCATGAGTGGAGAGAGAAGCAGCTCATAGAAGAGCCTGAGTTCAAAGGAACTGAAATTTAGCATGGAATGTAAAATCGAGGACTTTTGCTTCTAAGAGGATGACTGTAGAAATACCAAGGTTGAAGGATGTGGGCTTGGTGCTACAGCAGAATTAGTCGTCTGGGGTGACCCTGCATGTATTGGCAAGTAGCCATTAAGTAATGCTCTTTACAAGAGAAAATCTTGTACCCGACAAGCTATTAGAAACGTGCATTTCTCTTAAACCTCTTTTCCTGCCCTTCTACTCTAGAAGAGACATTATAAACTGCTAATGAAATGTGACTTTCATGTTGAGAGACTGGATTCCCCCAGGACTGAAATGAAGCACGCTTTAGCCTTCTCACACCCAGGTGCTCCATCGGGTTCCCTGCAGAGTGATCTCTGCCAGCACCCTGGTGAGACTGCACAATGGGTCAGTACTCTCTGCCGTCATTCTTTGCACTGGGGCTCTGGCCGACAAAGGGGAAAATAGTCACACACAGGGAAATGGTATAAGTTAAAATCAAGCAAGTCTGGTGGGGTGGTAATGACTTTCCCAGCATCCAAGTCTTCGCCTTGAGGACATGTGAAGCTAGAAAACAATGTCATTCATTCAACATTTATAGAGAACACACAAAGTACACGGTACTGGGCTCAGTACTGGAGGGCATGCAAAAGTGTACGAAACACAAACCCTGCCCCCACCCCTGCCCGAGGATTCTTGCCAGGAAGGGTATTTCAAGTATCAACCAGACCTTATGACCCTTTAAGAAATTCTTGAGGGAATAAAAGTGCATTCAGAATTTAAAACAAGCATGGAAAAGAATACCGCTAGGACAATAAGTCTTTTAGGAGAAAGGGCACGTAAATGTGCCTGAAATTTTTATTTCTATGGTATACAATGTAGCTTGGCTGAATGAGAGAGCAGAGGTTTAAAGGGCCAAGAGCGGCGCCAGGCTGGCCGGTTCTTGGAGAAGCCGGACTTCAAGGAAGTCGGATGCCTGCACAGTTAGCTGAATCCGAACAAAGAGGAAGCCGGCACTTTTACCTGGGAAGTGGATAACTTCGAGGAAAAGTGGCCTCCGAGGAGGAAAAAAGGCAACATTCCGCCCGGAGTGGAAGCCCTCACAACCCTCGACTGTGCCTGCTGACCGCACCCTTGACCGACCTCACCCTCGCTCCCCCGCCCGGCTTCCTCTACCCAGTCTAGGCGGCAGGCCGCGCTCCGCCGGGTTCCACCGCCCACTCCACGCCCGCAGCTCTTGCACGCGCCGGCTCCAGCCGGTAATCGGCCACGTGCGCCGGGTTCCCCGCTCGGCCCCTCAGCGGGCCAAGCGCCTCCAAGGCTGCGGTGGCCACGGTGGGGGCTCGATCCCCGTCCCCACGCGCCCAGCCGAGAAGTCCCGACAGCGGCGGTGGCGGGAGCGAGCGGCCCGGCCCCTCGCTAGAGGGAGCAGCGCGACAGTGGGCTGCGGGCGCCGCCTCTGCTGCATCGGTGGCTGCGCGTTCCGCTCGGCCCAGCCCAGCTCGGATTTGGAGCCCGCGCGCGCCGCGCTGCCTTCCCCTCCTCCTCTGCCACCGCCCCGCGGGCGGCTCCCCCGGGCCACACGCACGTTCGATCCTCTTTTCCCTGGTTTACGGATTTCCGAGGGCGAAGAATTTCGCCTCGGTCCCTGCGAGTGTCTCTCGGCCTCTCCCCCTCTCCCCTCGCGACTCCCCCTTCCCGTGGGCGCGCGCGCGCACGCTCGCTCACACACACACACTTACACTCGCCGGCGCGCGTGCGCACGGCCGCGCGCCCTGAGCCGCGGAGTCTCCAGCGCCTCTCAGCAGATCCCACTCTCTCCGGCGCCGCTACTCACACAGGCTTCCAGCCGCCACTGGGCGTCCTCTGTCTGCGGTAGCGCGGCCGAGGCGGCGGTGGGAAAGGTAGCTGCAGCCCGGCGCGGTCTCAGAGCTCCGTGCCCTGGACCGAGTCCGGGGAGAAGCGGAGAAGGAGGACGCCGAGGCGAGGAGGAGCCGCGCCGCGCCCGAGTCCGCGCGGCTGGCTGCCTTCGCTACCGGTACCGCAGCCCCAGGTAAGCTGCTCCGGGGCCCGCAGCATCCCCGGGGCGTCCGGGCTCGGAGCGAGGGTTCCGCGGTCCCGCCGCCGCCGCTGCCGCCGCCGCGGCACCAGGACAGAGGCTCGGAGGGGAGTGGGCTCGGGGGGAGGGGAATGGAGCTAGAGGTGAGGCCGGTAGGGAGGGGGGCAGGGGAGCGTGGGGGCTTCACCGCAGCCCCCCGCGCCCTTCCCCTCCCTACCTCAGCTGCAGCCGGGTGACTTTTACGAGCCTGAGGGCGCCTGGCGCCCCAGACAGCTATTCTCAGTTCTCCCCAGCGCCGCCAGCTAGTGTTGGCTGCGGGCTCCGCGCCCGCCGCGCGCCTCCCACCTCCCGTGCACCTTGGACAGCGCACCCCGCTGCCCGCCGACCCCTGAACCGCACCCGGGTCCGCGTCCTGCTCGCGCAGTCCTCCCACTGCTCTCTTCTTTCCCGGTCGTCACCCTCCCGCTCTGCATCCATTCTCCCAGCCGTGGCGGACTCCTCTGGGTGCGGGCCGGAAACTTTCCTCCCCGCCTTGTCTGAACTAGGTACTATTGTTGTTATTTGTGACTGTCCCCTTACTCGGGGAACTCAGACACAGTGGACTGGTTTTCCTCGGCGGGAGGCCCGGTCCAGCCCGAGGCAAGAGAGGCATCGGGCAGCAGGACTCGGCGGCTGCCAGGGTGCAGAGCCTACGCCTCGGTAGCCGGACGCCTGCCGCCTCCCCTCTTCTCCGGACTCCACACGTGCGCGCCTCCCACGGACGCCGCCCCTCCCCGACCACCCCACGTCCTCCCCCTGCACTGCCACGGCCACCCCATAGGTTGGACACCTGGGGCTTGCGGGTCCTGATTGGCTGAAGGCGTAACCCCGCCTCCTTTCCGGGGTGGGGGGTGGTTTGGAGTGTTGTGGTTGTCATCCCGCGGCGCGCACATGGGGGAAGTTGGGGTCGACAGGTGGGGAAGCGGGGCTCGGTTGGATCCTCTCGTCCCATTGTGTATAACTACGCTCTCACCCGCCTTCCTCCAAATGCGCTCCTGCTTTTCTCCTTTTCTGTTTTTTTCTCAACGTTTTGCTGCTGTGACATTAAAAGAAAAAACTGGCTTGTAACCTTATTTTTATTAATATTGTATTTGCTCGGTGGTGGCGATTTTTAAAGCAGATCTAGAAGGATGAGGGAAACAAGTGCTTATGGGGAGGTTCGTGGCAAACTGGGCTGCAGCTTTGAGTCCGGTAGTTTGGAGAAAGTAATGGGTGCCTAATGGTTATGAGGAGGGTGGAGAAAGTGAGAAGGAAATTGTTTCTTGGTGAGGGCCGGACACAGGTGAGCAACCTTGAGAAGCTGAGGGAGAAGGAAGTGGGTCATGTGTGGGGTGAGACGTGAAGGAGAAACCCGGATGGGCGCTCCCGGGAGCGTTTTGCTGAAGATGGCTCTGTCCGGAAAAGTAATTTTGACTAGTATTCAGTTCATTATTTAACACACTTTGTTTCTGTCCTGCTAACGTTGCCCTTTTGATACATTTTATAGTAATAATGTCAATCCACGTAATGGGTTTTGCTTATTCCAGTTTCTTGCGATATATCGATTTGCAAGTGGTAATGAATTTCAAAAAGTGAATTTCAAAGGCTCCTTTAGAGGGATGCACTAAATAGTTCAAGTGCTTTGGAGTATTGTGAAGGGATGAGCATTGCATAAAATCCAAAGACTGTTCTGGCATTATTTAGGGTCTTTGCAGAAATATATGTGTGTGCGTAAGTGACACTGATTTCTCTTCATTTCAAAGCATGATTGCCTCTAGCACTTTCCAGCTTTAATTCCTTCAGGCTGTTTTGATGTCGTGTCTGTACATCTAAGAATATTGTAATTCTTATCTTTAGAAGCCTTGTCAGTGGAAAACAAACAGCAACTGATGCAAGCTAATGTTGACAACTTTATAGTGAGTACACTATTTTATTTGTAAGCTAGTGAAATATGCAAGAGTAACGTAGCATGACTGTTATTCCCTAGGGACCAATATCAAAACAAAGTGGGGAATCACATGAGGCTATTCCAGGGAGCACAGTTCAATTATTTAAAAAGTGAATATATGTTAAGATTCTTGGGTGTAAAGAAAAGCAGAATATTCCCACTTGAATTATTATCTTTGTACACAGTGGTAGCAGATGATTTGAAGTAAAACGACATATTAAATATGTTTGATGATTCCAAAGTAGATGGTAAAGGCTTTCCATTTATTATTTTTATATAAGTAGAATTGCTTTTCTGACTGAAGAACTTTGTATTCAAAGGACAGAATTTGATACATCTGGCAAATTGGTAATTATTGCTATTGTTGAGAAAATAATTCTTACTGTGTTTTCATATCTCCAGGTCATGCTTTGATTTGCCCTCAGGGATTTAGATTCTAGTTTTTGGCCTATCAAATTGAGATGGGTTGGAGGTAGGTAGAACAAAAATGTATATAGTCACACACCCACCCACACACACACACACACACGCAAAATGTATGTATGTATATCAGCACACAGCTATATATTTATACACATAATTTGGGGGTGCATTCAGTGTGTTTAGTTATATATATGTTATTGTCATCCTTAGAATTTTTTCTCATTTCTCCTTGTCCAAATGGTGGCCCTGTTTTAAACTGTGGAAAGCATTATCACCAGTAAAATTGGCCAATAGATCATGGAAACAGACAATAGTATTTTGTTGCTTGGCAACCACCTACTGTGAATGAAAAACAAAGCAGTGACAGCTGCTTCCACATCCTGACACTCATAACTGTAACTCAAGCATCGCAACCCTCCAAATGAGACAGATCTACTAACTTTCATTTGAGGAAGGTGAAGTGGTTTCCTTTTGGGGATGTTTTTAAAATGTACATTTAAAATTGTTATTATAATAAGAATTATATTGGTATTGTGGGATGAGATGAAGCATCTAATTTCAGTTGCCCTCCTAAGCCTAGTATAAACTGAAAAATGCAAGACTGGGAGGATTGTTTAGACCCTTCTCATTCTTCCCTTCATAGTCATTAAGCATCGTAAGCACATTTTCTGCTGCCGTTAGATGCTCTTAGGATTTTACAAAAACTTGAGTTCTCTGTGATACCTAAATAGGTGACTGGATTTTACTGCCAGGAGGGGGTTAGAGACTGATGCTTTGGCCTAACCCTTTAGTTTTAAGGGACACTGAGGCACAGTTAGGTGTTGTGATTTGAGCCTGGTTACAGAGTCATCTCCAGGATGTCTTGCCTTGGGTCACACTTGAAAAATTTTCTCCTGTTTCCTCCCTCAAATTATTCTTTCTTTGTTCTTTACACAGAATTTGTAACCAAGATTTTTATCCTAATAAAGATACTTAGAAAATACAGTAATATTTGGGAGTCAAAATTCAGTGTTGACACCAGGCTACATTATGGTTTTAGATGCATTGTGTATTCAGCCCTCAGTCGCGGAAAGTCCTGTGACTTTCCACCTCTTTCCTCAAACTGGGGAAGCCCAGTCCCTTGCTTTGGTAATTGTTTACATCTTTGGACAACCTTTAATGATCTATTATTCTCTAAATGAATTTTAAACGGGGATGAGATTGAGGATTGTGTTGGTCAGCTTGTATACCTGCAAGAGTTTAACCATTACAGCTAATTAATCACGTGTTGTGGTCTGTCTGTAACGTGATAGACGTACTGTTGTTGAACTAGTGATCTGGGCTCAAAAAAAAAAGATACAAACGAACTTATTTACAAAACAGAAACAGACTCACAGAGAACGAATTTATGGTTACCAGGGGTGAAGGGTGGCAGGGTGGATAGATTGGGAGTTTCGGATTGACATGTACACACTGCTATATTTAAAGCAGATAACCAACAAGGACCTACTGTATAGCACAGGGAACGCTGCTCAATATTTGGTAATAACCTAAATAAGAAAAGAATTTGAAAAAGAATAGATACATGTATAGGTATAACTGAATCACTTTGCTGTACACATGAAACTAACACAACATCGTTAATCACCTATGCACCAACATAAAATAAAAATTAAAAAGAAATAGAGTACATGGGACAGACTGTGTACCTGCATAGTCTTCGTTTCAGTCTTTTATCAAAGCTCTCTTGCCAAAGGTATTACCTGAAGCCCGCTTGTGGAGGACAACTCACCTATCTGTGAGAGATGGCAATAGTGCCGATTGCTTCTGAACTCTGAAATGATAATGGAGTACTGGATGGCGAACTTGGATCACATGTGCATCATTAAGGCTTTTTTCTAAACTTAGGCAATGTATTGCATGTGTGATACATTTTGAGGTTCCTTATGCTATTTTAAAGAATCTGTATTCTGTTATTTATTATTTATGACAAAGGTAGTCATTGAACTTTAATGCACCTTAACTGGAAGAGAAACTTGGATTGGACTGGTTGGAGAAACAGTGTAGTGACAGTATTAAGTACCACTGCAGAGCCATTTTCACCGGAAAAGCATGCACTGTAGCAGATTTGTAGGGGAAATAAATTGATTTACAGCATGTTTAACCTAGTTTTAGAAGTCTGCTATTAACTTGTTCTAGCTAGAAGGATTTCCAAGCAGCATAATAATTTCGCAGATTTCAAGTGAACGTCACTGATTTTTAAAATCATTTTTCACAGTCTGGTTGTAGTTTGTTCAGGACAAGTGCTTGCTTTGGATCCCCTAGGATTAATCTGAATTTTAAGGTTATTATTATTTTTTAAAATTCAGAACCATTTCTCTTTGCGTGGCATGATGTTAAATATCCTGTAGTTCATACATTTAATTTATTCCACTGGAATCTTGAAATTTAATTAACTTCGCTCTCCTCTCTTCATGTTCAAGAGAATATGTATATGCGTATGTGTTTGCATTCTTTTCCTTTTCATGGTTTCATCCTAACGATAGAGCACCAAAGGGCCTGATTTGTATTTTTTTCATACAGTAAAGAGAAGGTTTAAACAAGAGATATTTGCGTTTTCCATTCCCTTATGTCAGCTTCTGCTATTATAACCTGGAAACTCTCACCCACACAAATAGGATGATTGCTAAACAAGCAAACAAATAAATATTTATCCAAGCAGCATCCCATTTGCTGCCCTCCAGGCTGGCCAAGAAAGCATATTTTCTCACTCTTAGACACACATATACTTCCACACCCACCCACATACACATTGAGTTTAAGGTCCTGTAGATTCTTTTTTTTTTTTTTTAAAGAGTAGACGGAAATAGTATTTGATTGGGAGATCTGTGTGTGATAGATTTTAAGTAAAGCTGATGTATTCAGATTCTCAGAAACGTAGCAGCAGAGGAAGATTTAAATTGAATTATTCCCTTTGGAAAAATTTCAAGTTTATGCTGAGAACATAACCCATGACCCTTACAACAGTACCCGCAACGGAGCCTGCCACGTGGTAGACACTTAGTGTGTATTTTGTGGAGTACGCACCTGCCGCATCCTTTATGTGATGCTGCAGATATTTCAGTCTGTATCTGCACGAATAGCAAAAGTTGGGGAAATGGAGGAGAAATGACGACTTTTCTAATTGTTTCTGGCCGTGTATAAAAACATGTCAAAACAACTAACTTAGCCGGTGATATTTTGGAATATACTTCTTGTCGGTGTAGAAAGTTATACCAAGGGTATTGATTTTGCACAAATACAGCCATCCTAAGTACAGAAGAGCACTTTAATAGCCCACAGCAGCATAACAAAGGTAACGGCAGCTGGGCCGAAGGAATACTTTATTTAGCTGGAGCTGGAGGGTGAAATCTGTTCGCCCCAGTGTAATTATCCAGACTGGAGTGTGGCCAGGGCGCTGTGGTTAACAACCCAGACGGGGAGAAAAGCCGCCGATGAGGTCTTTAGTGACTCCGACTGTCCAGACCTCTGCTTTGGTTTGTAAGAGAGCACCTTGAAAACCCCAGAAGCTGTTGTGCATTTAAGGGATAGAGCCCAGAGCTACCATCGAGGTCCCAGGTACCAAATTTCTGGTGATTGGAAGAAGTCTTAATCCTGAGAGATCAGTGGCATTGAAATAAGACTTTCTTCTTCATCCTGCTCCATCTTTGTGAAGTATGTGAAGGGCGACCGTGTCTCTGGGGACAGCCCCGGCAGAATCACCAGGTAGGGTAAAGCCTGACAGGCTTCCAATTCCCCGTAAAGCATCCTTCACCTTTCCACCACTACCTCCGTTGTTTGTCTCGCTTGTAGGGTTTAATTCACAGTTTTGTAGCAGCAAGTGTCTTTTAAGGTGTATGCTGATCAAAGGTTATAGAGCTTTTCTGGAGGGATTCCTGAGTGTCTTCCGTATATTAGGTGCTCAATAGATACTTGTTTCATTTTACTACTATTTTGAGAGATAGGGAAGATAGTTATGTCCACAGAACCTATGTAAGTAATACCGTACTAGTTCCTTTTAGGATGATTTCTTTAACAAACATTTATTGAGCGTTTACTGTATGACTGGCATAGTATCTGGCTTTGGGGATCATAGAGATTATTGAGGCACAGTTCCTGCTTGTAGCAGAGAATATGCTGCCTGCGGGGAAGACGTGCAGGAAGTGCACAAATTCAGTGTGGTTTACAAGTGACTGTGCTGGCAGGTGGGGGGCGGGAAGGGGGAGGAGGTTTGGAGAGCAGGGCAGGGGGCAGACCATGGAAGAACTAGTAAGACCCATCAAAGATGTTGAACTTTATGATATGGGTCAGCGTTTCACAATCTTCCCGTTCTTGCCACAGTACCGATTCCTGGGTCCCAACCCCGGCCCCCCGAATCAGACTCTCCAGGGACCCGCCAAGTCGCGTAGACACATTCATATGCTCGGATGCTCACTGCTCCCAGGCACATCTGCAGAAGTCTTCTGCAAGCACCTACTGTTCTCCACCTGAGGGCTTTCTCTGTCACATGTGGGGCAGCTGTAGGGCAGCAAAGTTAGATGGCCTCAGGAGTGGACCTCATCCAATGATTGAAGAGAGCTGGGTGGCAGTACCCTAGCGTCTTGGCCCATCAGGTGCAGAGACTGATGTGTGTCCTATGCTGTGTCCCAGGATCCCCTAGCGAGACTGATGATGTTGCCCATGGTGGCTGTCTGCTAGATAATCTGGGCTTTCTTGGCTGCCTTCCTTTCCCGTACTAGTGCTTCCTAGGATCCCCTCCCAGATGAATAGCTTGCATTGAAATTCTTTCATGGACTGCCCTGGTGGTCCAGTAGTTAAGACTCCACGCTTCCACTGCAGGGGGTGCGGGTTCCATCCCTGGTCAGGGAAGATCCACATGCCACGCAGTATGGCCAAAAGAAAAAAAAAGAAAAAAGTAAATAAATTCTGTCTCAAAGTCTGTTTCTGGAGAAACCCAACGTAAGATACTGAAGAATGTGCTTCATTTATTTTTAAAATAATGCCCCCACTGGTTTTCTTCATTAGGCAAATTTGGGCACTCTGGCCTCAGGTGATAGAGAGCTACTGAAGGATTAAGGTGAGGGCATCGTTACTCTTGATCTGCAGCCGAGAACGACCTTGCCGGCAGGTGTGTGGGGAATGGATCGATAGGGGAAGAGTTGGGGGCATGGAGACCAGCTAGGAGATGGCGGTGCCTAGACAAACCGAGAAGATAGTGGCTGGGAGGCTGGAGATGGGGAAAGGATGCAAGAATGATTTGGGTGGAAAGCTGGCTGGAAAAGTCAGCAGGACCAAGAGGCCTGAGACGCGTGCTCACTTAGCTCATCCCAAGACGGAGACATCAGTCCTCCACCCGCGGCTTGGCCTGCTGTCCCTCCAGCTCGATACGCCCTAAAGGGCTGAGACGCCTCTGCCTTGCCTGTAATTGTGGTCAGGCTCTCTAGAGTTAAGTAGTACAGTTCTGGGCATAAATAAAAGAAGACAGAAAGATAAACTGAAGCATATAAATAATTTACCACCAGATCATTAAAGGAAGAAAGTTATATTTTACGGGCGGGATTCGTGGAGTGGTAGAGGAGAGTTGGAGAGACGTCTGTGGCGCGTGTCCATTTTGCGATGAATAGTGATTTTTTTCCCGTCATACTCTTGGCTAAGAAGGGATTTTCATGCAGCATCAGTTTCTGGAAGACCTAGCAGGCACTCCTATCTATTGTTTTCCCCGCTTCTCCCGTAGCCTATATTTTAGCTGAGTGAATGAGTGGTAGCTGGGAGTGGGCTGACTCTTTCCTCTTGGTCTGTCAAAGTGCCAGGCTTTTTTCTGGAGTTTCTCCTGCCTGTTCTTAGGCAACCAGCTCCCAAAGGAGATCAAAGGGTGTGGAGGGTGGGAGAAGGGAAGCATGCATCCAGAAAGAGAGCGGTTTTGAAATGAATTCTTAATCATGAAATGAGCAGGTTAAGGCTTGTTAGCTGAGCTGAAATAAGATCAGGCAGTCTCCCAATTGTCCCGTGCATGAAGACTAAGGTCCTGGCTCCGTCTGCAGTCAGAAAGGCAAAGGCTGAATAATCAAACAAGAGCAACCTAAAGGCTGAATAATCAAACAAGAGCAACCTAGCACCATCATATTTCTGCAAAAGTAGCACTGAGCCAATGACAAAGAGAAGACAGAATTCTGAGAAGTTGTCGAGGGGGCCAACACAGAGTTTACTGGGTCTTGCTTCACCGGGAGATAAGAGTCCTGACGGTAGAAACACGGCGCTTGTGAGTGTACAGACCGGAGACAGTATGGGTGAAACACGGTGGCCAGGAAGAGGCCTTATTAATTTAGAAGAGTAGGCACATATTTATGATAGATTTTAATTAAACATTTTATTTGGAGATCATTACAAATTCATGTGCAGTTGTCAGAAATAACATGGTCAGAGCCTGTGTACCCTCTACCCATTTCCCCCCTGTGGTGGTAACGTCTTGCGAACCTATAGGGCAGCATCACAACCAGGACATGGATCGCTGCGGTCCACCAGTCTTGGTCAGGTTTCCCCAGTTTCACCTGTACTCATTTGTGGGTGTGTGGGCCCAGGCGTGCATGCGTATATTTTCTCCTATTAAATACTTATATTTTAAAATGTTTTCAAAGAACCTTTTTTCCCCTAGGATTTTGGGGAAAAAAATGCACTTTTTAAGACTAGTCCTGGATTAATTGTAACTGAAGAAAGGGTATTACTATAGAATAAATCCCCCAACCCGTGCAGCTCGGGGACTGTGCAGAATAGCTCAGGGTCACCTGCACGCAGCAGGAAGGTCAGTAGGCCAGTCCTGCCGGTATGGCTTCCACTTAATTTATTCCTGTGTGACCATTATATGGCACTAAACAAACCTTTTAAAAGTGTATCTGTTGGGAAAGAGGCTTGCTTATTACAGCTCGCTGTGACTCCTGGTCCTTGCCCCAGGCTTCCTGGCCTTCTCTCCCTTCCCCTCCGGGTGCCGGAGGCTCACCCCTGCAGGCTGTTCACCCAGGTTTCCGAGTCAGCTGGCTTGCTGTGTTCAGCCCGTGGAAGGCACGTGGGAGACAGCAGGGAGAAGGGCAAAGCCAGGGAGGGTATTTTTTTTCCTTCCTCCAGCTTCGCGCGGCGTTCCCGGGCGGAGGGAATCCCTCTCCGGTAGCACCACTCACGCTTGACAGACCTCTGGTTCTAGCTGCTCACAAGTGACCTTGGCCCGTGGACTCCAGCAGCAGCCCCTCCTTCCGTTGTCTGTTGTCAGCCTAGGCAAGGCGGCAGCTACCTGCCCTTGCTGATCTCTGGATTATCTCACTGTCACGTGTAGGCTCTCTGCTCCCCCATCACCTGAGTAACCAATTCTCTCTCGTAAATTTCCTCCGTGAAAAATACTTGAAGAGATTCCTATTTTCCTAGTTAGACGACAGTCCCCAGGTCCGGAAAGCGTGGGCATGGTGTCACTCTGATGACGTTTTCCTCTTTCTGACATTTTGGCTTCTTCCGCTGCAAAAGTCTGGCCAGCTCCAATCGTGGCAGAAAGTACCTGCATTTAGAACGTCACTCCTCCCACCAGGAGCCTCCATCCTTTTACTGACTCTTCATCCCCTCCTAGTCTCTGGTTTTCCAAGCGCTGATTTCCCTTTGTCAGATTTATTCGGCGTTTTTGCAACCTCTCCTAGTGTCCTTGCTAGTCTGTCCTTGAGCTCCTCTTGTTACTATCCATCTCTACCTGATTTTCTGCCAGTGGTTCTTACTGACCTTACCTCCGTGTGTAATATCCTTATGCCCGTATTAACATGTTGGTCTCGTGACTCATTCCTGAATGTCCTCTGGTTTACAGGTTATACCTCGGCTACCTAAGGATTTGGTTTTGCCGGCACTTCACTTTCCCGCACACGTGTGCTTTCTAAATGTGTTATCAGGCTTCTCCACCTCACCTCCTATAGAAGTGTACGTGGTTCTCTAACAAAATCATTGGTAAGAACGTTAGTAAGGATGCTTTGGGAAGAAGGGAATAGGACTCAAGGAGCACCTTCGAGGCTAAAGCAGATTTAGAAGCCATGTCAGAGGAAGCCGAGCTGGTGGCCAGCTGGCGTGGTGGCCTCGCGCACTACCTTAAGGACCTGCTCAGGCTCCTCCCCCTGTCGGAGAGCAGTCTTGTTGGTTGCTCCCATATTGGTCCCATAGTTGGCCTCATCGGGCAGCTTTGTCCCTTCTCCGGGGCGTCCCCAGCCAAGCACAGAGAGCTGGGAGTTGGAGCAAGGAGAAGGCTTTCGAGCTCTCTCCGACTAAGATGCCAAGAGGTCGCACAGACAACCTGTTGTAGGTGCCCCATCCTCAGATGTCAGGAGCAGTACCTTCAGGCATTGCAGATCACGTGGGGTTACTCTAAATTCACCACCAGGTCTAAGGACTGGGGCTTGGGAAAGCCCAAAGCTTCAGCGAAAGAAGAGTTTAAGTGTAAAATTATGCTTATATACTTATATACTATATACTATATAAAAGAGTTTAAGTAGAAGAATAGCCTATGGCATGGGTGGTACATGTGCTCAGGTCTTGACGTTCTCCTGCCCTTGCAGGGGGAACAGGGCTGGAGAATGTTCAATGGGCCGGTACACAGGATTTTGCACAGACGGATCTCCTTGGAGCTGGGCCACTCGCTGGCCTCTCCTCTGCCCGGTGATCCCAAGTGTTGAGAGCTGGGTGGGAGGACTGTGGATTAGGTGGCTCTGGGTGAGCTGACAATGGAAAAGAAATAAGCTTATTTTAAATGGGCATAAGCTTTGAAGGCAAGTAATTAAGACACACTTCAGCCACTTGGACAAATTAGGGTTCTAGTTAATACAAATGCAAGATTGGAAAGAATAAATCACTCGCACACCTATAATCACTGAAGAACAGTTTGCTTAGTAACAAAATACCAATTATGCCTGCTCTTATGTGAGTTTCTCCTCTATTTCCCTTTAAAAAAAATCCCTCAGAACAGACTGAGTTGAAGGTCCTTTCTTCCTGGGTTGGACTCTACACACTTTCCTTCAAGAAAGTGGTGCCCACGTGAGGGCAGCCCGCGGTTTCTCCTGACATCCGTCTGAAGCCTGGTCTTTTACCCAGTTCAGTTGCATCTTTCTGCAAAGGTACAGCCTCCCTTTCTTTCCTTATTACTCAGCGATGTGCAGTGGCACAAGGAGAGAGTTTTTCAAAGGCATTTCCTTGAGCATCAGGGACTTGATTCTGTCCAGAAACGCAAAGCAGGTGCTGTAGCAGGCAGAGAGGTTGCTTTCTGTGCCTGG
Organism: Neophocaena asiaeorientalis asiaeorientalis; assembly: GCF_003031525.2. Classification (NCBI taxonomy): domain Eukaryota; kingdom Metazoa; phylum Chordata; class Mammalia; order Artiodactyla; family Phocoenidae; genus Neophocaena; species Neophocaena asiaeorientalis. Next base: position 1,715,199 of record NW_020174268.1, on the reverse strand, counting down.
TGGGTGTTCTCCATACTGTGTTGAGTTGGCCCTCAGTAGTTTCTGATTTTTCTCATCTAGTTATTAATGTCAACATATATATTCTAAATCTCCCATCATATTGTGACCTAGCTCGATACTCATTTTGTAGTAGAGATTTAACGTTTTTGGAGCAAAGCATGCTACATAATCTTTGTGCCAAATGAATAGGTATTTATGGTTTCCAGGTTCCCACTAGGTGCTGGGAGTGCAGTAGCGAACAAAAATCCCTGGTCCTGTCCTCCTGGGAGTCCATAGTTTACTGGAAAAAATATCAAGTAAAACAAAAATCATTATGTAATTGGAGCTCATGATAAGTTCTTGGAAGAGACCAGATTTCTCTGAAAGGATACCATGAGGGTGGTCAGGGAAGGCCTATATGGGAGAGTAATTTATAAATTAAGACCTGAAGGTTGATGGGGGTTATCCCACGGCGAGGTGGTGGGGAGGGTCCCATGTATGAGGCCCAGATGTGAGAAAGAGTCACTGGAAGATAGCCAGTGCGGCTGGAGCGCAGAGAGTGAGGGTGACAGTGGCTGGAATAAGGCTCTGAGATGTAGGTTAGGGCCTGATGATGCCGGACCTACCGGGCCAGGCTGAGGACTTTTGACTTTTAGCCTAAGTGCCATGGGGCGCCATCGAAAAGTTTTTCTTTTTCTTTAAATTGGGGTGAAACTTATACGACATAAGATGAACCATTTTAAAGCGAACGGTTCAGTGGCCTTTAGTATATTCAGTGTTGTGCAGTTGCCCCCTGTGTCTAAAACATTTCCATCACCAGGAACGGAAGGAAATCCCTACCCACTAAGCAGTTATTGAAGGGTTTCGGGGGCAGTCATGTGTGATTTGTAGTGTGGAAGATCTTCCTGGCAAGTTTCTGGAGAAGGAATCGGAGAGGGCAAGAGCGGAAGCAAGACAACCAACTTGGAAACTGGGGTCAACTCCAGGGAGAGGTGGTGGTGATGACCTCCTGGACAAGGGGCAAGAGTAGTGACGATAGATGTGGAGAAGAATGGAATGATCCAAGGAGAGTCATCTAATCGGGTTTGATGATCTGTTAAGTGATTTGGTCACCTTGTAATAACCTACGTCACTCTTCCCCAAAGGGTGATCCATGCCCTGTTCAGATCTATGTAGGGTGCTTGTTAAAAGTACAGCTTCTTAAGCCCACCTCAAGATACTGATGCAGAAGGACTGAAGAGGGTCCCTAAGGGGTTTCTTACTGGAACTGAGGTGTGAGAACCACTCAGTGTCTTCTTTCTCATTCTGATGCCCTTTCAGGTTGAAGGCGGCCAACAGTCCATCCAAGTGGGATGAATTAGAACGAGACACAGAACAGACAAATGGATAACCTAGGGCATGCTTGTGATTTGGAGTGGGAGGGATGCTTTCCAGAGATGTATCTTTAACTTGATCCCAAAGGCAAATGTGTAACACAGACAGTTTTATGGGTGGTGTTTATCTTTGATTCTTTCCTTTCGTGGAGTATTCGGACTCTCCCAGAATTAAATGGTGACTGACTGTGAGCCATGGCATTATCATGAAATACAGTGTAGGTACAGTATAGTAATTTATTGTAAAAGAAACAAGTGCAGGAAATTAACTTCTAGAACAAACCATCCTAGTATTTTTGGAGTCACCTAATATCTACAAGATTCCTGCTACTTCAAAGAGATGTTTACTTCACTTAACTGATTTTAGAGCCAGAGTTTCTGAGACTTTATTGTCAGAAAATCCTACAAGCTGTAGTAAAAATCACCAATAAACAGATCACGGTTTTTGTCTTTGACTTCTGTTTCCCATTTGCCTTTGGTACGTTTTTCTAACCCAGTTCTTCCTCTCAGAGATGTCACTTGGAGCCAAGTCTAAGCTGCTCAGATGTTTCTGTCCTAGTGGTGTTTGGACCTTTCAGATAATCCTCGTCCTCCCAACAATTTGTGTAATATGTTTGGTTAAATTATACCTTTAGAACTGAAAAGGCTCACAGAGAGCATCCAGTTTTCTAGTTGGCTTGAAGTGATTTAAAGTGACTGTAATCGTCCTCCACTGCTGAGGAGTGGGGTTAGGTTTTGGGGTGGGAGGTCTTCCCCATGAGAAAAGGGTATGGATGTCCAGCAGCAGCCAAGGGCTGAACCCTCTGCATATCAGCATGGTAGCACCCCACACCGGCCGCCCCAGGGTACTTTCTGTGCTCACTGTCACGTGTGTTACCCTCTCTCTACCTCCCGCCCTCCCGCCACTGCCGCTTTCCCTTTTCGGAAAATGAAGTGCTCAGCTTCTTTAAGAAGATGTTTCCTTTCGATTCATGTTATTTCCACTCTTCTAGAAAGACACTGAGGCACCTCTGGCTGTGTTTCTTTTCCAGCATGTACAAATTCAGATCTTAAAGCAGTTTCATTGCTTTGCCATGGAATTTTATAACGAAATAATATTTTGAGTGCCTGGGTAGCATCTTCAATTTTTTTTTTTTTCCCCCTCGGAACACTTCAGTTTGGAGAGGGATATGAGGCAAAGCCGTCCACTTATTTCACACTAGAGAGAAACAGAATCGGTAAATAGCCAGCTTTGTTTAAAGCTGGATTTTTCTGCGGCCCCTCCCCCCAAACGCATGTTGTTGTGCAAGAGCAAACACTATACAAGAATACAAAAAGGAAAGGAAAATTCTTCGGAACTAATACAGTTAACCATTGCTGACATTTTAGTAAAATTCTTCCAGGAATATCTCTCTGTCTCTGTCTGTCTTTCTCTGTCTCTGTGTGTGTGTGTGTGTGTGTGTGTGTGTGTGTGTGTGTGTGTGTGTATATATATATATACACACACACACACACACACACATATATATATTACATACACACACGTACATACACACACAAGATACAGATAAAATTCTAAATAAATGGAATTTTGCTGTACATGCTATTCTGTAATCTGCTATGTTGTTCTAGTGACATGTTCTGGGCATCTTTCCATGTCAACAAATATATCTCATCTTTTTTTTTTTTTTTTTGCGGTACGCGGGCCTCTCACTGTTGTGGTCTCTCCCGTTGCGGAGCACAGGCTCCGGACGCGCAGGCTCAGCGGCCATGGCTCACGGGCCCAGCCACTCTGTGGCATGTGGGATCTTCCCGGACCGGGGCATGAACCCGTGTCCCCTGCATCGGCAGGCAGACTCTCAACCACTGCGCCACCAGGGAAGCCCTATATGTCATCTTTTTAATGACTGAATAGTTGTATTAGATGCTTTTCATTGTAAGTAATGCAAATCCCAGGGCAAACTAGCTTAGATAATAGGAACATACTGAAAAATCCAGTAGGTAGGGTGTTCAGGCATGATTTAGTTGGGATTTAGGATTTCTTTCTTTATAATTTTCTCTTTCCTGCTCTTTTTCATGCTCATGGTGGCAAAATAGCTGTGGTTCTAGGGGCCCATTCACTGTCCAGAGAAAGAGAGCTTCACTTAATCATCAAATAAACAAATCATTAAAAAAAAAAAATCCTGGCTTCCTTCTACTTGGACCATTTTAGGTAAAGTGACCAGGGCAGGGACTTCCCTGGTGGTCCAGTGGTTAAGACTTCGCACTCCCAGTGCAAGGGGCCCGGGTTCGATCCCTGGTCAGGGAACTAGATTCCACATGCATGCAGCAGCTAAAGATCCCCCATGTCGCAGCCAAATTAATTAATTAATTAGTTAAAAAAAACGTGACCAGGGCAATGTTCTGATTGCTTCAGATTTGGGTCGAAGTTCATGCTAACCCTCTGGACTTCGTGTGTAGGAAACTCAGAGTACTGGTAGAAAAGAAGGGAAACAGCTTGCTGAGGAGGCTGTCTGTTAGATTTTATTCTAGGCTTACGGATAGACATTTGTCTCCAGTTTTTCAATCTAGAACTCATTACAGCTCTAAGCATGCTTGTAGGTTCATCATTTTACACTTATGCAATAATCTCATTCGGGTAGATTCTTATGAGAAGAATTGCCGGTTCAAAGGGTACGCCCATTTTACAGTTAATAGCCATAAGCCATCTACGCTATAAGACCACCCTTCTGCCAATTATACATTGAAATCCTTCAACTGCCTGTTGGGAGTTTTAAATTTTTTACTTTTTAGCTTTTGAATCTTTAAGTGGAGACTTCAGACTTACAGCAGAATTTCAGATGTCACAATTTCTCTGAGCAAGACACCTTGGACGTGACAGAGTTTAAGGTTAATCAGAGCTTCTGTGGTGTAAAATGTTTCACCAGGAAGGCAAAGAGAAAAGGATGGAGAGGAATGCACTCTACCAGCTGCAAGTCTAGTGCTTGATGGGCGATGGCTCAGGGATGGGCTCTTTGGCTGCCATTGGTACGTGCTCTGCATTCACCCCGTCACTGTCTATCTCACATCTCAGTGTGATCCGAAGACAGGCCAGACGTGATTGGGAATGCTGGGAGAGGATGGTCATTCATACATTTATCCTGCACTTTCAACTGTAGTACATCTGAACTTCTGGCAGTTGAATGGGGTAGGAAAAAGCTAACTTGGAAATCAGTGGTGTCTCGGATGGTAGGACCTTGAGTACCTTGGTCATCCTTGGAGGAAGTGAGTGGGGAAGCTCATGGGAAGACACACTTTCAGGGACCCAGTGGCAGTGAGATGCTATTTGCTGGGATAGCATTTGTTAGTGTGTGTGAGAATGGTGCGTGAGTGGAAACCTAGCAGGAGAATTACAGATAGCATCTTTTGAGTATTTTCAGGTACAGTTTCCTGTTTGATCCTCATGGCAACCTTTTCTTATGCCAATAATAAGAGGAAACCAAGGCTCAAAAAGATTGAGTAACTGGTCCACTGTCATAGCTGGTAAGTGGAAGAGGCAGGAATTTTGAACCCTGTCCTCCACCACATTGTGTGCTGTGATGCTCCTTGTCTCCCCAGTAGAAATGATTAGTAGCGACGTGCTTTGTTTTTTCTGATGATGCAAAAGAAGGAATATAATGTCTAGTATTAAGATATGGCATCGAAGAGACTCACCTGAGAATTGTAAATGATAAAAGGGACCGAAAGTGCGAATGGCCCAAATGAGGTGTGTGACCCAGAAAGCAAAGAAGTTGCATCAACAGTGACAAAGAGGACAGGCTTCCCTGTAAGAACTGACTGCAGGGTGGGAGTTTCACGAGCATGAGACATGTAGAAAGGGGCCAAATGGAAAAAAGTAGGTAAGATAAAACGTATGAAATACGTGAGCATGTTCCAAAGCTATGCGTAGGCTAAAGAAATAGAAATTATTATTGTTAAATTAGATATGTTTGTCACAGAAACATATCTCCATGACAGCATTTTATCACCGAGTAGGGAAGTGGCGGAGTTTTGGAGATGTGTGAACTTGGCTGCTATGTTGTTGATTGGGGTTCAGAACACTAGAAGGATATGGCTCGATGCAGTCAAATAATAGCCTCATCAAGAAGAAGAAGAAAAAGGGAAACTTACAAATGAAGCACAACGGCATCAGGGTGCAAATACATTTATACGGGAAAAGAGAACGTTAGGGTATATAGCATGCTTCGTGGAGAAAAGTAATGGCTTAAACTCACAGGAATGGGATTACCTAAGACAGGGTCAGTTCTTCTGACATTTAGAATAAGGAAGAGTTGTTTGGATCGTGGGTCAAAAGGAGGGCTCCAGCTCTCTGAGTCTCTGTCTGATGCCCCCCAGCTCACTGCTGAATACCACGTGGAGCCGGGGAGCACCACCAGGTTGAGTGGCCCCAGCGAGTCTCCTCTTGCGAATGGGAACCAGCGAGTTGCTGTCCTCAGGCTCCTGTCTGCTGCCGAGCACAGCCCGTGCCTGTGATGTCTGCCGGTGGACAAGGTGATTCAGAGCCACGGGGGAGCGTGTAAGGCTTTGGCGAGTGCCCAGGTATACGCGGTAGGCCCCGCTCATTGTTAGTGCTTTGGTGGGAGCTGAGCGCATCCTCTCCCACTGATGCTCTGATGAAGCCATTATGGAATATCTGCTAGAGTAGCTCCTTGGTCATCTTTCCTGGGAATCAACTCCATTTCCCAGTTGCACTGATCATTAAAAGCTTCCTGAAGCGTGTAGCCCAAACTCTTCTCGCCTTGGCTGCAGGCAGTTGTGGCTGCCCTATTTGGCAGTCGCCGTGAGTAGCTGTGAGCCCTAGTGATGTTATTGGCCGAGTTGTTAAACAGAAGCTGAAGAAAGTTTGGCTCCCTGCATCCTTCAGGGCAGAGCTCCTGGTCCCAGGGTGAAAAACAACAGAAACAGCCACTGAAAGTGTCACTGAGTGGCACACCGTGAATGGCCTTCGATGCCCAACGGGGGGATCCATGCCTGTAGAAGATGCTGTTGCAGACTTTCAGTGCTCCAGATCTGTGCTCCTGTCTCTTTAGTCTCCAAATCTTAGCGTGAAATATTTAGTACCCTAGGAAAGCTAAATTAATGGTGAGTCAAAGTAATTAAGGCAAAGTAAATAATCTCCAAGGTTCTCATTCCCCGTGAAACTAATTTCATATCTTATCCTTCATGTGTTAAAAATAGTTCTCTGCTAATTCAAGATGCCTGTGCTCTGTGTTGGTGAAGTGCACTTCAGTTCTATTGAAAGGATGCAGATTAGAGAGTTATTTTCAATTGGGCAATTTTTTTTTAAGAGAGACATTTATTTTGGCACCAGGAGAGCATGAATCTCTTTGGGTGAGCAGAGCGGGGGATACAGCTGTGGCTGGGCAGCTGATGGGCCAATTCGCTTATGATCGCTTTCAGCCGGGGTAGGCTTTTTCATCCTTTAGAGTGAGGACTTTCCGTTCCCAGCCGTCTAGCCAACGATCAGGTTCGTTTGACTCTTTTGCAGGATTTTGACTGGTCATAGCTTGACCTTGAATATGTCTACACGTTCAGAAACTACATGTGTTTAGTTCTTCTGAGCGAGGGGAACGTTGGGACATGAATGTCGTTTTAGAGTCTTTTCTCACCTTAAAATCATCATGACATATAACTAAGGGAACAGTTGTGAGCGTATGGGTTTTGAGGCATCAGTGTACCAAAGCGGATCCTTCTACAACTGAGCTATAGCAGTGACAATGCCCCATTGTCCCAGGCCCGCAGGGGACATGGTGCTTTGGCTTGAGTGAGGAGAGGACACTGTGCTTCCTCAAGCTAATGGAACAGCTTTAGGATTTCTTACTGTTACAGCAGCGGTCTTAATCAAGTGAGAGAATTCCTTCTCTTTTTGTGACAAGAGAGTATTTTGGTTAGGAAGAACAGAGGTGTTGGAAGAGAAACATTCAGCATATAGTCCTCAGTTACCTACAGCTGAAGTGTGAGATCGTCATTCTGCTGTCGGTCCCTCCCAAGATCCTTCAGTTCCGTTTGCGGTTTTGCATTTGAGGTGACGGCATGCGGGTGCAATCTGCAGTATTCAGTGGCCGTCACAGAGGGGAATCTAGTCACACATCCGTGCGGAAAACTGTGGTTAATTAATGGAAGGAGAAGCACATGTAAAGAGACTTTAATGATTCTCTGACTTTTAGATATTTCGTTTTAGTGTCAGGAGAACATTCTTTTTGGGGACAGTGAAGTGTCCTCTTTTGCTAAAGTTTAAATTTCTCTCCCTGAGAAAAGAATATTGAAGTTGAGTGTAGGCATGTGGTAGGTATGGGGAATAATAACTTTTTTTTTTTTTACTGTATGTAAAGATATACTGTATTTGTACACTGTGGTGTTTGTTTGAATATTACCATCTTTATCATCATTATTTACGTACATTTGTACAGCACCTAACAACGTGCGAAGCACCATCTCATCTTTTGACCATCATGACTTCTGAATGAACTGGGTAACGATTATTATCCCTTCTTTAAAGGGGATGAAACTGAAATTTGGTAACGTCAGTTCATTATTCATTCCTTCATTGATCCATTCTTTATTTCATGAACTTTTACTGCACGTTCTCTAGTGTTCTGACAGTTCTGAATGTACAGAGGTGAGATGATCCCTGCCCCGAGGAGCACGGAGGCTCCAGAAGGAAGTGGGCCGGCACAGATAACTAATCCTGTGTCGTAGGCATGATGATGCAGATAGTATTAGAGGCGCCTACAGCGAGGTGCCATCCCTTGTGACCAGGGAGCGGGGGTACCATTCGCAGAGGTGAGAATTAAGCTGGGCTCCAAAGCGGTTCTCCAGGGAGAGAAGGTCATTCAAAAGGGAGACGCAGAGGCCCAGCAGAACACAGTTATGTCCAGGGAGAGTAGTGTGAAGTGGCTGGAGCACTGGGGACACGTGGCAAGTACAAGAACGGGGAGATGAGGCTTGGAGTGTCACATAGCTTGTCTGTGACAGAGTCAAGAAGGTACAGGGCTTTCTGCTTCCCGCTTTGACATTTCTCCTTTACACTAGGTTCTTTGTTGCCTATTTACGTTTTCTTTTTTTTTTTTTCTAAGTAAATCGTTAGCACCCTCTGCACAAGCCATGTTAAAGAAAATGACAAGTGGGGATTTCACTTGACAGGGTTATCTCAGGTAGCTAGAGATGGGGCTTCTTGCATTTTGGTCGGCGTGTGAATCTGTGCGTGTTCCTTTGCATAAGCTGAGGTGAAGTGACAGTGGAGGGGGGCGGTGCTGAGGCCCAGGTATGCTCGTTAAATGTTCTGACAGGTGAAGCAAATGCTACTTCATCAACCCAACAGGCATGCTTTTCCTGCCTGACCCTGGCCCTAGTTTAGAGGTCTCCCAGGTTATGTATAGTTGGCACTCGGAAATCTAAAAGCTTTTAGTAATTATCCCGCAGGGGATTTTTTAAAGCTGTTTCTCTGGTTGAAATGACGTTTTGTTCACAGAGCTGAGTGAGTGCTGGAAATAATTGAAAATGACTTGAAGAAGGGGAGGGTAAAGTGGAGGTAAGGCATATTAGCTGCTGGCTGAGATTATTGCTTGAAAGCAGGCGGTTTTGTTAGATTCCATACACTGTATGTGGCGTAAAGAACAAACCTTTCCATTTTTTTTTTTTCCTGAGAACCATGATGCTATCTCGGTAATTGAAAATAATCTAAAGTTGCTCTTTAACTAGATTTACACAATCCCCTTTCAAATCAGCTGTTATCTGCCCTTACGTTTCACAGTTAATGTTGCTGTCTGCACAGCCCCTGCTAACAAGAAGATCAAGTGTAACTCTTTTCATGATTTGAAATAAAGTGTTTCTATTGTAATTATCCCGGCTCCTGGTTGTGCCGTTTTAAAAGTGGGCTCATTTCTCAGCTGGGTTTATGAGGATGTTTCCTTGTGGAATGTAAGGCCTTCTGTTCCAGCAGTGTTTTCTTTCACGAACATCTCAAGGATTTCTCTAACTCTCTCATTTTCATTTTTTTTTTTTTAACATTTAAAAACATTTTCATAGATATTTCAGGGCGGGGGCTGGGATTAGGGAGAGGTAGGGCCTGGGCCGTTTTTTCATAGATATTTCAGGGCGGGGGCTGGGATTAGGGAGAGGTAGGGCCTGGGCCGTTTTTTCATAGATATTTCAGGGCGGGGGCTGGGATTAGGGAGAGGTAGGGCCTGTTTATGTTTTTGCCAACCTCATTTTGGCAAAATGAGAAAAAAACCCACTAGGCCTATTAAACTGCAGTAGGCAGGTTTTAAATTGGTGTTTTTCGTGGTGGTGAGAGGGTAAACATTGACATGCCCTGCCAGGGAAGGTTGTGCAAAGCTGTGGAGTCTCCTTTGGAATTCTCCTGGAACAGGATACATTCTCGTATGTTTAAGATACAGATTCTCTACAGGTCTTCTGCGTCTGTGCCGATGCGCGTAACTCTCTATTTCCAGGCTGTGCTCACATTTTATTTTTAAGTTGCTATGTTATCCCTCTTGCATAATTGATCTACAAAAGCCTTTTGCTTATTCCAGGCTAGCAAAATTTCAGTGACGCATTTTTTAAAATCAAAATTGCTAATTGCTTACTTCCTCGAGGAAGACATCAATCAACAGCCCTGAAAAGATGAAAGGACATTAAGTCCTATGTAAGTTGGAGTACTGAATCCATTGGAGACTTGTACTGAGGAGGGTCTCAGTAGTTAGTATTTGTTACTGGTATTTTGGGAAGTGAACTAAGAATAGGGCCGGGGGTGGAAGACACTAACCGAAGCAACCAGTTGCTTTTAAGACTTCTTTTAAATATAGTCCACAGGGCTCCACTTCACCATGTCCATTGCAGTGGTCACACTGATACCTGACTCTTCCGTTAACAACAGTGGTCCCTTAAACATTTTAAGCCAAACTTCCCTTGGGTGCAAAAGAAGAGGATTGGACAGGATGACCCGCTAAGATTCTCACCTGCTTTGAATTGATGAATTCTATTAAATCTGAAGAATATTCTGTGCACCCATATACCAGTAATAAAGAGTGTAGACTCAGGAGCCATCGTTAAGCTACTGGGCTGCCTGCCATTGTAGGTTCTCCACTGTGTTGATCAGCTCCATTAGTAGGAATAATTGAGAATTGACTGAATCATTTAGACTCCCTCCTGATTACATTAACTAAAATATAAATAGTCCATAAATACTTCAGGCTTCATACAACGTGACATTTTTTTTTCTCAAAATATCTTCTGACTTTAGGTACAGTAAGTATGTTGCCTCGTGAATAGTAAGAGAGTAAATACCTTGCCTAATTCCCACAGTTGGCTACCCACAGTGCCTTTTCTTTGGATGGTAGGATTCCAAGTGAGCGTGCTTGTCCCAGATTATTAACTTCCTTCTGGTGAGAATGGATACCACTGGCTTACTCTGGTTGGAGGCAAGAGATCCAGCTTCTACTCTTCTTTCTATATTGTGTTTTGTCCGGTTCAGTACTTAACTAGTAGCGCTACCACTTAAAAGGACATACAGGACCAGTTGTAGGGAGTTACATTCAAATTTTATCCCCTGGTTAACTAAACAACTGAGGAAGTTGATAAGGAAGAAACTCAAACCTGAGAGTTAAAAGGAAGCTAACTTCTCAACCCCAGTTATCTCAGAGAACTGAGACTTGGCTTTCCTGTAGAATAAATAATCTCTCCTGACCTGCACACCTTTTCTTCTTTCTTCTCAAGGGTAGACTGTCGACAGCCCAGGGAGTAAAGGGAAAATTGGAGGGAGGTATGCCTGGAAGAAACGGAAGCGGCTGCATCAGCGGCTCACATTTATCTTAGAGCTCCAAACAGAAAGCGCGCAGTGGAAGGCGAGACCGAATTGGTAACAAAGTTTAAATTGCCCCAGAGCTGCTTTAATTTATGAGCTTCTCAGAGTAATGGAGATGTTGCCAGAAGAATTCTGCATACTTTTGCCAACAGTGGGCGGTCCCTCCAGACAGATCTTAGCAGTCCTGGCCGTGTCACGTGCAGCCAGGCACTTTAAACATCATTCGCCTACCTGTACTAGTACGTCCAGCTTTATTTGACATCTGGTGTAGAAAAAGAAGGAGGATGTGCAGTAATTAGATTCGCAGGAGGCGGCAGCATGACCTAAAGAAGGACACAGACGCCTGCTTTTATTTTTATTGTTTTCATCTCGCTTCCTGTTCTGCTGACTACTTGGAATGCTGTTTCCAGCTCCTCTTCTGTAAAAGTTTGTAGTATTTTACTCATTGAGGCTGGGAAGTGACACAGATTTGGCTTAAAGCAGTGAGAACATTGTGAACACTTAAAATGTCATATAACAAGAATCCTGGGAGATTCAGCAGGCACAAAGGAGGAGAAAGAATGGCGCCACGGGCTCTTCGGTTGATTAGCGAGTTGAGGCGGGTCGCAACAGTGAAATTCATCTGAAAACAATCCAGTCTAGTCCAAAAATAGTGGGCGGGGAGTTGATATTTGTAACTTGCTAACGCAAAGTCCTTTCTGCGAAAATGTGTAGATAGTTCTATATACTGTCAGAGAATGGTGTGACTTTTTTCACTGTATGAAAAGTACTTTGAGAGTTATTGCACTTATCTCAGCAATTTCAAGGTGACAGGTCCATCTGATGGTGTAGAAAGATGAGAGTATTTTCCTGTAAGTTTGAAGTACTTTCCGTAAGTTTTTGTATGAAATAGGGTGGTTTCTTAAGACTGAAAACGTCTATTAAAAGATTTTTACTGATCTTAGTTTTGAGGAACTTGCTTTTTCTTACCTCTGTTTCTCTATATCTGAGAGGACGATCAGGTACCTTGTGGACAGTTTTGCTCTGGAATGCTTGGGAAGCATTTTTTCCTGAAAACAAAATGAGGAGGGTGGGGCGGGCCGGAAGACCCTCAGGCCTCTTTCTTTTCTTTTCTTTTTTTTTTTACATCTTTATTGGAGTACAACTGCTTTACAATGGTGTGTTATATTGAAGAGGCTGTCCTTTCTCCACTGTACATTCCTGCCTCCTTTATCAAAGATAAGGTGACCATATGTGCGTGGGTTTATCTCTGGGCTTTCTATCCTGTTCCATTGATCTATCTGTTTTTGTGCCAGTACCATACTGTCTTGATTACTGTAGGTTTGTAGTATAGTCTGAAGTCAGGGAGCCTGATTCCTCCAGCTCCGTTTTTCGTTCTCAAGATTGCTTTGGCTATTCGGGGTCTTTTGTGTTTCCATACAAATTGTGAAATTTTTTGTTCTAGTTCTGTGAAAAATGCCAGTGGTAGTTTGATAGGGATTGCATTGAATCTGTAGATTGCTTTGGGTAGTAGAGTCATTTTCACAATGTTGATTCTTCCAGTCCAAGAACATGGTATATCTCTCCATCGATTTGTACCATCTTTAATATCTTTCATCAGTGTCTTATAATTTTCTGCATGCAGGTCGTTTGTCTCCTTAGGTAGGTTTATTCCTAGATATTTCATTCTTTTTGTTGCAATGGTAAATGGGAGTGTTTTCTT